>NW_022881465.1:0-40441 GCF_004382145.1 Drosophila mauritiana
ACTGATCTAATTCAAATAATTAATATTTTACAACAATCTCTCTTAAAAAGTCTAAATTATTTAAATAAGAAACAGCAATTATTGGTTACGCCCAAAATTGCTCTCTGTCCGCTCGCTTATGCTGAGAGCGTAAGAAATCCAATAATATAATTTGCTTGTTTGTGTGAGTTAAAAAAAAGACGAGAACGTGTATATGTGTGCATACTTTTGCTAGAAGACCATTTTCGGGCCGAAATCAATTCTGATCAAGGAAACGAATTTACATGTTTGGAGTTTTGGCCAATTTCGTAGCAATATGATGAACTAAAATAATAATTAAAAATTCACCCCCTGACTATTATAATTGTAAAGTTTTTGAAATTCGTATGATAAAATCGCCGCTCGAATAAGCTACCGTTTACATATTTATATTTATGTTAATAATTAATTATATGTAATATATGTCATAATCGGTACACATGGAACACCACGGGGAGGCCATTACAATTGTAAAGGGGTCCTATATTTTTGTGGGAAATGAACCAGATCAGGGAACTAAAATGAACGATTAAACAGAGAGCAAGAGAGTAACGCGCAGTGGCAACGCTTATTAACGGTAAAGACAAAAGAAGCAGTTGGAGTAGAATGGTGAACGAGTGCAGTCCCGAGTTTTTCAATCACGCTATATACTTATGCAACTAGAGCTAAACAATTGTCATCAACCAATTAAATAATAATAAGCAAGAACTATTGTCATTAAACAATATTAAGTGTACTGAAAACAATTGTCATTAAATAATAAAGTAACACTATATAATAAACTTACTGCATAAGTGTTGGGATGCTGGGGGTTGCTGGTCCTGGAAAATTCCTAGTTTGCTGAAAATGGAACACTCGGAGAAAAGCGAACACTTGACTTTTGTAAATGCGCGGGCGCGACCTGGCGTATCTTTATTGTGCGTGGTGAAGAGACTCTGTGGTGAAGAGCGGGAGAGCGCAAGAGGGAGTGGAGAGCGTAAGAGGGAGCGGAGAGCGGGTGACAGTCCAAACCCCGTAACTTGAACATTCCGCCCCCCTTGCAATCACTGGGTTTGCAACATAGCCATCCTACGGCAGGCTTCAGGCACCGGACACGATCCACCAAACACGGTCTTTTGAGCGACCGGCATTCCTTCGTCGAAGGTCAGGAATCCGGATCGGATAACCTTAGGATAAATATCTGCTCCTAAGACCATGGAGACGGTAGCAGGCCAATGGAACTGGTCATCAGCCAGCATGATGTCCCGGTACTTGGACACTACGGTGTCGCTCAATGCCCGGACAGGCGGATCCACACCCTGGGCTCGATCTTGAGCACGACCTCCAGCTTCGTGTTCGCGTCGATCCTGTAGCGAATCGTCGTCGTGCAGACCTTCTCTCGCCCAACATTGGTCATCGGAAGCTTAAAGGCTGACGCCAATGAAGCGTCGATGCAGCTCATGAGTCTGCACGGATCGATAAGTGCTGCGGTCTCGAAGGTCTTCGTCCCGGTCTCCAACTTGACCAGCGCTGTGGGAAGGATGTTCACGCTGTGGCGTTGCAGCAGCGACGAGAGTGATGGGCCTGGCGTCGTCGATTCCGAGGTCGTGTCGGTGAACTCCTACGCTGACTTGGCGGATTGTGCCGAAGCTGCTTGCCGGGTTGGCACCGGTTGGAGACGCGAGCGCGCTCGCGACCGCGACAACGAGCTAACCTGCTCGTGCATGTGGAGCAGCGTGTGGTGGGATCGGTCGCACTTCTTGCAACGATCACCGCTTCGGCAGTCTCCCGAGGAATGCTCGTGAGCGAGGCAATTGGCGCAGTATTTGTTAATGAGGACTGCTCGCAAACGCTTTTCAGCGCTGAGCTTTAGGAACCTCGCACACTTCCGAAGAGGATGGATACCGCGGCAGACTCGGCATCGGTAGTATTCAATACCTCGGGTACGTCTGCTCTCCACGGCACGAGCACTGCTTGCGTTTGTTGACGAGGGGCCATACTGCGCGTAGTCGAATGTCGAAAGGAGATCGAAAACGAAATGGAAATAATGGATGATTAGTGCTAGAGAACTAAACTAAGGACGAGAGGAGCGCCCATTATTGTGGAGATTGGGAAGGACTCCGTCGGGCAAAAGCACCACTTTTGCCACTGGACGTTTAATAACTCCCGTGCAGTACGGATATTTACCACGGACGTTGCCCGACGGCTCCTGGGAAACGGACTCAATTCTGCCGAGCCGCCACTCATTAGAGGGCAGTTGTCGTCCTTGATGACGACCATGTCATCGATGCGGAGGTTTTTGGACGGGGCCTGCCATTTAGAACGCTTGTGGAGTTCTTTGAGGTACTCTTCTTTCCATCGCACACGGAACTGCTGATGGAGAGCTTTCAAATGCTGCCACCGATTAAGAGGGATTTCGTTTCCCCCTTTACTTCGGGTTCCACCGTGGACATAAGGGGTCCCCCGACAAGGAAATGCCCTGGCGTCAGAGCCAGCAAATCTGTCGGATCCTCAGACATCGGAGAGAGCGGCCTGGAGTTAAGGCACGCTTCTATTTTTGCCAAGAGCGTGGAGAGCTCTTCGAACGTGTATTTTCGTGTGGCAGTGCATTTGTAAAATAGCGTCTTAAAACTTTTTACGCCTGCTTCCCAAAGGCCTCCCATATGGGGTGTCCCCGGGGAATAAATTGCCATTGCATCTCTTGATGAATATCGTCATTCGTCACCGACTCTTTTACGGCTTGAAGGAAATCGCGGGAAAGCAGGGTGGCAGCGCCAACAAAGGTTTTGCCATTGTCTGACTGGACTTGACGTGGACACCCTCTTCTGGATACAAAACGAGAGAAAGCGGCAAGAAACTTTTCGGTCGTTAAGTCAGAGGCTCTAAGTGGATGGCCTTGGTGGAGAAACAAACAAAAACTAACACATACCCCTTTGTAATAAGACATGCTCTTCCCGTATAGTTCTTTATATCTTTATATATATTATATGCTGATGGAGAGCTTTCAAATGCTGCCACCGATTAAGAAGGGATTTCGTTTCCCCCTTTACTTCGGTTTCCACCGTGGACATAAGGGGTCCCCCGACAAGGAAATGCCCTGGCGTCAGAGCCAGCAAATCTGTCGGATAATCCGGCGTAATCCATGCCAGTATACGTGAATGGTCGGGAGAACGATGCTCTTTCTTTGGGCAGGACACCCATCAGTTGGCTTTGCAAACGCTTTTTGTGGATCACACATACTTTGCACGAATTTACTACTGCTTTCATCAGGTTCTCATTTCTCGGAATCCAGTATTTCGACCGGAGGAGGCGCACCATTAACTGGTTACCACTTTGCGGAATTGGGCAGGAAGGCAGATTTCCGGCTAGTTGGGAGGACATAGGCCGTCGTCTCCAACTGCAACGCGGGCCTAGTCGGAGATCGGATGGTGAAACTGCAGAGCTTCTTCTTATAACATTATACTGATCTAATTCAAATAATTAATATTTTACAACAATCTCTTAAAAAGTCTAAATTATTTAAATAAGAAACAGCAATTATTGGTTACGCCCAAAATTGCTCTCTGTCCGCTCGCTTATGCTGAGAGCGTAAGAAATCCAATAATATAATTTGCGTGTTTGTGTGAGTAAAAAAAAGACGAGAACGTGTATATGTGTGCATACTTTTGCTAGAAGACCATTTTCGGGCCGAAATCAATTCTGATCAAGGAAACGAATTTACATGTTTGGAGTTTTGGCCAATTTCGTAGCAATATGATGAACTAAAATAATAATTAAAAATTCACTGACTATTATAATTGTAAAGTTTTTGAAATTCGTATGATAAAATCGCCGCTCGAATAAGCTACCGTTTACATATTTTATTTTATGTTAATAATTAATTATATGTAATATATGTCATAATCGGTACACATGGAACACCACGGGGAGGCCATTACAATTGTAAAGGGGTCCTATATTTTTGTGGGAAATGAACCAGATCAGGGAACTAAAATGAACGATTAAACAGAGAGCAAGAGAGTAACGCGCAGTGGCAACGCTTATTAACGGTAAAGACAAAAGAAGCAGTTGGAGTAGAATGGTGAACGAGTGCAGTCCCGAGTTTTTCAATCACGCTATATACTTATGCAACTAGAGCTAAACAATTGTCATCAACCAATTAAATAATAATAAGCAAGAACTATTGTCATTAAACAATATTAAGTGTACTGAAAACAATTGTCATTAAATAATAAAGTAACACTATATAATAAACTTACTGCATAAGTGTTGGGATGCTGGGGGTTGCTGGTCCTGGAAAATTCCTAGTTTGCTGAAATGGAACACTCGGAGAAAAGCGACACTTGACTTTTGTAAATGCGCGGGCGCGACCTGGCGTATCTTTATTGTGCGTGGTGAAGAGACTCTGTGGTGAAGAGCGGGAGAGCGCAAGAGGGAGTGAGAGGTAAGAGGGAGCGGAGAGCGGGTGACAGTCCAAACCCCGTAACTTGAACATTCCGCCCCCCTTGCAATACTGGGTTTGCACATAGCCATCCTACGGCAGGCTTCAGGCACCGGACACGATCCACCCAAACACGGTCTTTTGAGCGACCGGCATTCCTTCGTCGAAGGTCAGGAATCCGGATCGGATAACCTTAGGATAAATATCTGCTCCTAAGACCATGGAGACGGTAGCAGGCCAATGGAACTGGTCATCAGCCAGCATGATGTCCCGGTACTTGGACACTACGGTGTCGCTCAATGCCCGGACAGGCGGATCCACACCCTGGGCTCGATCTTGAGCACGACCTCCAGCTTCGTGTTCGCGTCGATCCTGTAGCGAATCGTCGTCGTGCAGACCTTCTCGTCGCCAACATTGGTCATCGGAAGCTTAAAGGCTGACGCCAATGAAGCGTCGATGCAGCTCATGGTCTGCACGGATCGATAAGTGCTGCGGTCTCGAAGGTCTTCGTCCCGGTCTCCAACTTGACCAGCGCTGTGGGAAGGATGTTCACGCTGTGGCGTTGCAGCAGCGACGAGAGTGATGGCCTGGGCGTCGTCGATTCGAGGGTCGTGTCGGTGAACTCCTACGCTGACTTGGCGGATTGTGCCGAAGCTGCTTGCCGGGTTGGCACCGGTTGGAGACGCGAGCGCGCTCGCGACCGCGACAACGAGCTAACCTGCTCGTGCATGTGGAGCAGCGTGTGGTGGGATCGGTCGCACTTCTTGCAACGATCACCGCTTCGGCAGTCTCCCGAGGAATGCTCGTGAGCGAGGCAATTGGCGCAGTATTTGTTAATGAGGATGCTCGCAAACGCTTTTCAGCGCTGAGCTTTAGGAACCTCGCACACTTCCGAAGAGGATGGATACCGCGGCAGACTCGGCATCGGTAGTATTCAATACCTCGGGTACGTCTGCTCTCCACGGCACGAGCACTGCTTGCGTTTTGTTGACGAGGGGCCATACTGCGCGTAGTCGAATGTCGAAAGGAGATCGAAAACGAAATGGGAAATAATGGATGATTAGTGCTAGAGAACTAAACTAAGGACGAGAGGAGCGCCCATTATTGTGGAGATTGGGAAGACTCCGTCGGCAAAAGCACCACTTTTGCCACTGGACGTTTAATAACTCCACGTGCAGTACGGATATTTACTACACGGACGTTGCCGACGGCTCCTGGGAAAACAGACTCAATTCTGCCGAGCCGCCACTCATTAGAGGGCAAGTTGTCGTCCTTGATGACGACCATGTCATCGATGCGGAGGTTTTTGGACGGGGCCTGCCATTTAGAACGCTTGTGGAGTTCTTTGAGGTACTCTTCTTTCCATCGCACACGGAACTGCTGATGGAGAGCTTTCATATGCTGCCACCGATTAAGATGGGATTCGTTTTCCCCTTTACTTCGGGTTCCACCGTGGACATAAGGGGTCCCCCGACAAGGAAATGCCCTGGCGTCAGAGCCAGCAAATCTGTCGGATCCTCAGACTATTTTTGCAAGAGCGTGGAGAGCTCTTCGAACGTGTATTTTCGTGTGGCAGTGCATTTGTAAAATAGCGTCTTAAAAACTTTTTACGCCTGCTTCCCAAAGGCCTCCCATATGGGGTGTCCCGGAGGAATAAATTGCCATTGCATCTCTTGATGAATATCGTCATTCGTCACCGACTCTTTTACGGCTTGAAGGAAATCGCGGGGAAAGCAGGGTGGCAGCGCCAACAAAGGTTTTGCCATTGTCTGACTGGACTTGACGTGGACACCCTCTTCTGGATACAAAACGAGAGAAAGCGGCAAGAAACTTTTCGGTCGTTAAGTCAGAGGCTCTAAGTGGATGGCCTTGGTGGGAGAAACAAACAAAAACTAACACATACCCCTTTGTAATAAGACATGCTCTTCCCGTATAGTTCTATATATCTTTATATATATTATATGCTGATGGAGAGCTTTCAAATGCTGCCACCGATTAAGAAGGGATTTCGTTTCCCCCTTTACTTCGGTTTCCACCGTGGACATAAGGTCCCCCGACAAGGAAATGCCCTGGCGTCAGAGCCAGCAAATCTGTCGGATAATCCGGCGTAATCCATGCCAGTATACGTGAATGGTCGGGAGAAACGATGCTCTTTCTTTGGGCAGGACACCCATCAGTTGGCTTTGCAAACGCTTTTTGTGGATCACACATACTTTGCACGAATTTACTACTGCTTTCATCAGGTTCTCATTTCTCGGAATCCAGTATTTCGACCGGAGGAGGCGCACCATTAACTGGTTACCACTTTGCGGAATTGGGCAGGAAGGCAGATTTCCGGCTAGTTGAGGAGGACATAGGCCGTCGTCTCCAACTGCAACGCGGGCCTAGTCGGAGATCGGATGGTGAAACTGCAGAGCTTCTTCTTATAACATTATACTGATCTAATTCAAATAATTAATATTTTACAACAATCTCTCTTAAAAAGTCTAAATTATTTAAATAAGAAACAGCAATTATTGGTTACGCCCAAAATTGCTCTCTGTCCGCTCGCTTATGCTGAGAGCGTAAGAAATCCAATAATATAATTTGCTTGTTTGTGTGAGTAAAAAAAAGACGAGAACGTGTATATGTGTGCATACTTTTGCTAGAAGACCATTTTCGGGCCGAAATCAATTCTGATCAAGGAAACGAATTTACATGTTTGGAGTTTTGGCCAATTTCGTAGCAATATGATGAACTAAAATAATAATTAAAAATTCACCCCCTGACTATTATAATTGTAAAGTTTTTTGAAATTCGTATGATAAAATCGCCGCTCGAATAAGCTACCGTTTACATATTTATATTTATGTTAATAATTAATTATATGTAATATATGTCATAATCGGTACACATGGAACACCACGGGGAGGCCATTACAATTGTAAAGGGGTCCTATATTTTTGTGGGAAATGAACCAGATCAGGGAACTAAAATGAACGATTAAACAGAGAGCAAGAGAGTAACGCGCAGTGGCAACGCTTATTAACGGTAAAGACAAAAGAAGCAGTTGGAGTAGAATGGTGAACGAGTGCAGTCCCGAGTTTTTCAATCACGCTATATACTTATGCAACTAGAGCTAAACAATTGTCATCAACCAATTAAATAATAATAAGCAAGAACTATTGTCATTAAACAATATTAGTAACACAATAAAGTAACACTATATAATAAACTTACTGCATAAGTGTTGGGATGCTGGGGGTTGCTGGTCTGGAAAATTCCTAGTTTGCTGAAAATGGAACACTCGGAGAAAAGCGAACACTTGACTTTTGTAAATGCGCGGGCGCGACCTGGCGTATCTTTATTGTGCGTGGTGAAGAGACTCTGTGGTGAAGAGCGGGAGAGCGTAAGAGGGAGTGGAGAGCGTAAGAGGGAGCGGAGAGCGGGTGACAGTCCAAACCCCGTAACTTGAACATTCCGCCCCCCTTGCAATCACTGGGTTTGCAACATAGCCATCCTACGGCAGGCTTCAGGCACCGGACACGATCCACCCAAAACACGGTCTTTTGAGCGACCGGCATTCCTTCGTCGAAGGTCAGGAATCCGGATCGGATAACCTTAGGATAAATATCTGCTCCTAAGACCATGGAGACGGTAGCAGGCCAATGGAACTGGTCATCAGCCCAGCATGATGTCCCGGTACTTGGACACTACGGTGTCGCTCAATGCCCGGACAGGCGGATCCACACCCTGGGCTCGATCTTGAGCACGACCTCCAGCTTCGTGTTCGCGTCGATCCTGTAGCGAATCGTCGTCGTGCAGACCTTCTCGTCGCCAACATTGGTCATCGGAAGCTTAAAGGCTGACGCCAATGAAGCGTCGATGCAGCTCATGAGTCTGCACGGATCGATAAGTGCTGCGGTCTCGAAGGTCTTCGTCCCGGTCTCCAACTTGACCAGCGCTGTGGGAAGGATGTTCACGCTGTGGCGTTGCAGCAGCGACGAGAGTGATGGGCCTGGCGTCGTCGATTCCGAGGGTCGTGTCGGTGAACTCCTACGCTGACTTGGCGGATTGTGCCGAAGCTGCTTGCCGGGTTGGCACCGGTTGGAGACGCGAGCGCGCTCGCGACCGCGACAACGAGCTAACCTGCTCGTGCATGTGGAGCAGCGTGTGGTGGGATCGGTCGCACTTCTTGCAACGATCACCGCTTCGGCAGTCTCCCGAGGAATGCTCGTGAGCGAGGCAATTGGCGCAGTATTTGTTAATGAGGACTGCTCGCAAACGCTTTTCAGCGCTGAGCTTTAGGAACCTCGCACACTTCCGAAGAGGATGGATACCGCGGCAGACTCGGCATCGGTAGTATTCAATACCTCGGGTACGTCTGCTCTCCACGGCACGAGCACTGCTTGCGTTTTGTTGACGAGGGGCCATACTGCGCGTAGTCGAATGTCGAAAGGAGATCGAAAACGAAATGGGAAATAATGGATGATTAGTGCTAGAGAACTAAAACTAAGGACGAGAGGAGCGCCCATTATTGTGGAGATTGGGAAGACTCCGTCGGCAAAAGCACCACTTCTGCCACTGGACGTTTAATAACTCCACGTGCAGTACGGATATTTACTACACGGACGTTGCCGACGGCTCCTGGGAAAACAGACTCAATTCTGCCGAGCCGCCACTCATTAGAGGGCAAGTTGTCGTCCTTGATGACGACCATGTCATCGATGCGGAGGTTTTTGGACGGGGCCTGCCATTTAGAACGCTTGTGGAGTTCTTTGAGGTACTCTTCTTTCCATCGCACACGGAACTGCTGATGGAGAGCTTTCAAATGCTGCCACCGATTAAGATGGGATTTCGTTTCCCCCTTTACTTCGGGTTCCACCGTGGACATAAGGGGTCCCCCGACAAGGAAATGCCCTGGCGTCAGAGCCAGCAAATCTGTCGGATCCTCAGACTATTTTTGCCAAGAGCGTGGAGAGCTCTTCGAACGTGTATTTTCGTGTGGCAGTGCATTTGTAAAATAGCGTCTTAAAACTTTTTACGCCTGCTTCCCAAAGGCCTCCCATATGGGGTGTCCCCGGAGGAATAAATTGCCATTGCATCTCTTGATGAATATCGTCATTCGTCACCGACTCTTTTTACGGCTTGAAGGAAATCGCGGGAAAGCAGGGTGGCAGCGCCAACAAAGGTTTTGCCATTGTCTGACTGGACTTGACGTGGACACCCTCTTCTGGATACAAAACGAGAGAAAGCGGCAAGAAACTTTTCGGTCGTTAAGTCAGAGGCTCTAAGTGGATGGCCTTGGTGGAGAAACAAACAAAAACTAACACATACCCCTTTGTAATAAGACATGCTCTTCCCGTATAGTTCTATATATCTTTATATATATTATATGCTGATGGAGAGCTTTCAAATGCTGCCACCGATTAAGAAGGGATTTCGTTTCCCCCTTTACTTCGGTTTCCACCGTGACATAAGGGGTCCCCCGACAAGGAAATGCCCTGGCGTCAGAGCCAGCAAATCTGTCGGATAATCCGGCGTAATCCATGCCAGTATACGTGAATGGTCGGGAGAACGATGCTCTTTCTTTGGGCAGGACACCCATCAGTTGGCTTTGCAAACGCTTTTTGTGGATCACACATACTTTGCACGAATTTACTACTGCTTTCATCAGGTTCTCATTTCTCGGAATCCAGTATTTCGACCGGAGGAGGCGCACCATTAACTGGTTACCACTTTGCGGAATTGGGCAGGAAGGCAGATTTCCGGCTAGTTGAGGGAGGACATAGGCCGTCGTCTCCAACTGCAACGCGGGCCTAGTCGGAGATCGGATGGTGAAACTGCAGAGCTTCTTCTTATAACATTATACTGATCTAATTCAAATAATTAATATTTTACAACAATCTCTCTTAAAAAGTCTAAATTATTTAAATAAGAAACAGCAATTATTGGTTACGCCCAAAATTGCTCTCTGTCCGCTCGCTTATGCTGAGAGCGTAAGAAATCCAATAATATAATTTGCTTGTTTGTGTGAGTAAAAAAAAGACGAGAACGTGTATATGTGTGCATACTTTTGCTAGAAGACCATTTTCGGGCCGAAATCAATTCTGATCAAGGAAACGAATTTACATGTTTGGAGTTTTGGCCAATTTCGTAGCAATATGATGAACTAAAATAATAATTAAAAATTCACCCCCTGACTATTATAATTGTAAAGTTTTTGAAATTCGTATGATAAAATCGCCGCTCGAATAAGCTACCGTTTACATATTTATATTTATGTTAATAATTAATTATATGTAATATATGTCATAATCGGTACACATGGAACACCACGGGGAGGCCATTACAATTGTAAAGGGGTCCTATATTTTTGTGGGAAATGAACCAGATCAGGGAACTAAAATGAACGATTAAACAGAGAGCAAGAGAGTAACGCGCAGTGGCAACGCTTATTAACGGTAAAGACAAAAGAAGCAGTTGGAGTAGAATGGTGAACGAGTGCAGTCCCGAGTTTTTCAATCACGCTATATACTTATGCAACTAGAGCTAAACAATTGTCATCAACCAATTAAATAATAATAAGCAAGAACTATTGTCATTAAACAATATTAAGTGTACTGAAAACAATTGTCATTAAATAATAAAGTAACACTATATAATAAACTTACTGCATAAGTGTTGGGATGCTGGGGGTTGCTGGTCCTGGAAAATTCCTAGTTTGCTGAAAATGGAACACTCGGAGAAAAGCGAACACTTGACTTTTGTAAATGCGCGGGCGCGACCTGGCGTATCTTTATTGTGCGTGGTGAAGAGACTCTGTGGTGAAGAGCGGGAGAGCGCAAGAGGGAGTGGAGAGCGTAAGAGGGAGCGGAGAGCGGGTGACAGTCCAAACCCCGTAACTTGAACATTCCGCCCCCCTTGCAATCACTGGGTTTGCAACATAGCCATCCTACGGCAGGCTTCAGGCACCGGACACGATCCACCCAAACACGGTCTTTTGAGCGACCGGCATTCCTTCGTCGAAGGTCAGGAATCCGGATCGGATAACCTTAGGATAAATATCTGCTCCTAAGACCATGGAGACGGTAGCAGGCCAATGGAACTGGTCATCAGCCAGCATGATGTCCCGGTACTTGGACACTACGGTGTCGCTCAATGCCCGGACAGGCGGATCCACACCCTGGGCTCGATCTTGAGCACGACCTCCAGCTTCGTGTTCGCGTCGATCCTGTAGCGAATCGTCGTCGTGCAGACCTTCTCGTCGCCAACATTGGTCATCGGAAGCTTAAAGGCTCACGCCAATGAAGCGTCGATGCAGCTCATGAGTCTGCACGGATCGATAAGTGCTGCGGTCTCGAAGGTGTTCGTCCCGGTCTCCAACTTGACCAGCGCTGTGGGAAGGATGTTCACGCTGTGGCGTTGCAGCAGCGACGAGAGTGATGGGCCTGGCGTCGTCGATTCCGGGGGTCGTGTCGGTGAACTCCTACGCTGAGTTGGCGGATTGTGCCGAAGCTGCTTGCCGGGTTGGCACCGGTTTGAGACGCGAGCGCGCTCGCGACCGCGACAACGAGCTAACCTGCTCGTGCATGTGGAGCAGCGTGTGGTGGGATCGGTCGCACTTCTTGCAACGATCACCGCTTCGGCAGTCTCCCGAGGAATGCTCGTGAGCGAGGCAATTGGCGCAGTATTTGTTAATGAGGACTGCTCGCAAACGCTTTTCAGCGCTGAGCTTTAGGAACCTCGCACACTTCCGAAGAGGATGGATACCGCGGCAGACTCGGCATCGGTAGTATTGAATACCTCGGGTACGTCTGCTCTCCACGGCACGAGCACTGCTTGCGTTTTGTTGACGAGGGCCATACTGCGCGTAGTCGAATGTCGAAAGAGATCGAAAACGAAATGAGAAATAATGGATGATTAGTGCTAGTGAACTAAAACTAAGGACAGAGGAGCGCCCATTATTGTGGAGATTGGGAAGACTCCGTCGGCAAAAGCACCACTTTTGCCACTGGACGTTTAATAACTCCACGTGCAGTACGGATATTTACTACACGGACGTTGCCGACGGCTCCTGGGAAAACAGACTCAATTCTGCCGAGCCGCCACTCATTAGAGGGCAAGTTGTCGTCCTTGATGACGACCATGTCATCGATGCGGAGGTTTTTGGACGGGGCCTGCCATTTAGAACGCTTGTGGAGTTCTTTGAGGTATCTTCTTTCCATCGCACACGGAACTGCTGATGGAGAGCTTTCAAATGCTGCCACCGATTAAGAAGGGATTTCGTTTCCCCCTTTACTTCGGGTTCCACCGTGGACATAAGGGGTCCCCCGACAAGGAAATGCCCTGGCGTCAGAGCCAGCAAATCTGTCGGATCCTCAGACATCGGAGAGAGCGGCCTGGAGTTAAGGCACGCTTCTATTTTTGCCAAGAGCGTGGAGAGCTCTTCGAACGTGTATTTTCGTGTGGCAGTGCATTTGTAAAATAGCGTCTTAAAACTTTTTACGCCTGCTTCCCAAAGGCCTCCCATATGGGGTGTCCCCTGGGGAAAAAATTGCCATTGCATCTCTTGATGAATATCGTCATTCGTCACCGACTCTTTTACGGCTTGAAGAAAATCGCGGGAAAGCAGGGTGGCAGCGCCAACAAAGGTTTTGCCATTGTCTGACTGGACTTGACGTGGACATCCTCTTCTGGATACAAAACGAGAGAAAGCGGCAAGAAACTTTTCGGTCGTTAAGTCAGAGGCTCTAAGTGGATGGCCTTGGTGGAGAAACAAACAAAAACTAACACATACCCTTTGTAATAAGACATGCTCTTCCCGTATAGTTCTTTATATCTTTATATATATTATATGCTGATGGAGAGCTTTCAAATGCTGCCACCGATTAAGAAGGGATTTCGTTTCCCCCTTTACTTCGGTTTCCACCGTGGACATAAGGGGTCCCCCGACAAGGAAATGCCCTGGCGTCAGAGCCAGCAAATCTGTCGGATAATCCGGCGTAATCCATGCCAGTATACGTGAATGGTCGGGAGAACGATGCTCTTTCTTTGGGCAGGACACCCATCAGTTGGCTTTGCAAACGCTTTTTGTGGATCACACATACTTTGCACGAATTTACTACTGCTTTCATCAGGTTCTCATTTCTCGGAATCCAGTATTTCGACCGGAGGAGGCGCACCATTAACTGGTTACCACTTTGCGGAATTGGGCAGGAAGGCAGATTTCCGGCTAGTTGAGGGAGGACATAGGCCGTCGTCTCCAACTGCAACGCGGGCCTAGTCGGAGATCGGATGGTGAAACTGCAGAGCTTCTTCTTATAACATTATACTGATCTAATTCAAATAATTAATATTTTACAACAATCTCTCTTAAAAAGTCTAAATTATTTAAATAAGAAACAGCAATTATTGGTTACGCCCAAAATTGCTCTCTGTCCGCTCGCTTATGCTGAGAGCGTAAGAAATCCAATAATATAATTTGCGTGTTTGTGTGAGTTAAAAAAAAGACGAGAACGTGTATATGTGTGCATACTTTTGCTAGAAGACCATTTTCGGGCCGAAATCAATTCTGATCAAGGAAACGAATTTACATGTTTGGAGTTTTGGCCAATTTCGTAGCAATATGATGAACTAAAATAATAATTAAAAATTCACTGACTATTATAATTGTAAAGTTTTTGAAATTCGTATGATAAAATCGCCGCTCGAATAAGCTACCGTTTACATATTTATATTTATGTTAATAATTAATTATATGTAATATATGTCATAATCGGTACACATGGAACACCACGGGGAGGCCATTACAATTGTAAAGGGGTCCTATATTTTTGTGGGAAATGAACCAGATCAGGGAACTAAAATGAACGATTAAACAGAGAGCAAGAGAGTAACGCGCAGTGGCAACGCTTATTAACGGTAAAGACAAAAGAAGCAGTTGGAGTAGAATGGTGAACGAGTGCAGTCCCGAGTTTTTCAATCACGCTATATACTTATGCAACTAGAGCTAAACAATTGTCATCAACCAATTAAATAATAATAAGCAAGAACTATTGTCATTAAACAATATTAAGTGTACTGAAAACAATTGTCATTAAATAATAAAGTAACACTATATAATAAACTTACTGCATAAGTGTTGGGATGCTGGGGGTTGCTGGTCCTGGAAAATTCCTAGTTTGCTGAAAATGGAACACTCGGAGAAAAGCGAACACTTGACTTTTGTAAATGCGCGGGCGCGACCTGGCGTATCTTTATTGTGCGTGGTGAAGAGACTCTGTGGTGAAGAGCGGGAGAGCGCAAGAGGGAGTGGAGAGCGTAAGAGGGAGCGGAGAGCGGGTGACAGTCCAAACCCCGTACTTGAACATTCCGCCCCCCTTGCAATCACTGGGTTTGCAACATAGCCATCCTACGGCAGGCTTCAGGCACCGGACACGATCCACTCAAACACGGTCTTTTGAGCGACCGGCATTCCTTCGTCGAAGGTCAGGAATCCGGATCGGATAACCTTAGGATAAATATCTGCTCCTAAGACCATGGAGACGGTAGCAGGCCAATGGAACTGGTCATCAGCCAGCATGATGTCCCGGTACTTGGACACTACGGTGTCGCTCAATGCCCGGACAGGCGGATCCACACCCTGGGCTCGATCTTGAGCACGACCTCCAGCTTCGTGTTCGCGTCGATCCTGTAGCGAATCGTCGTCGTGCAGACCTTCTCGTCGCCAACATTGGTCATCGGAAGCTTAAAGGCTGACGCCAATGAAGCGTCGATGCAGCTCATGAGTCTGCACGGATCGATAAGTGCTGCGGTCTCGAAGGTTTCGTCCCGGTCTCCAACTTGACCAGCGCTGTGGGAAGGATGTTCACGCTGTGGCGTTGCAGCAGCGACGAGAGTGATGGGCCTGGCGTCGTCGATTCCGGGGGTCGTGTCGGTGAACTCCTACGCTGAGTTGGCGGATTGTGCCGAAGCTGCTTGCCGGGTTGGCACCGGTTTGAGACGCGAGCGCGCTCGCGACCGCGACAACGAGCTAACCTGCTCGTGCATGTGGAGCAGCGTGTGGTGGGATCGGTCGCACTTCTTGCAACGATCACCGCTTCGGCAGTCTCCCGAGGAATGCTCGTGAGCGAGGCAATTGGCGCAGTATTTGTTAATGAGGACTGCTCGCAAACGCTTTTCAGCGCTGAGCTTTAGGAACCTCGCACACTTCCGAAGAGGATGGATACCGCGGCAGACTCGGCATCGGTAGTATTGAATACCTCGGGTACGTCTGCTCTCCACGGCACGAGCACTGCTTGCGTTTTGTTGACGAGGGGCCATACTGCGCGTAGTCGAATGTCGAAAGGAGATCGAAAACGAAATGAGAAATAATGGATGATTAGTGCTAGTGAACTAAAACTAAGGACAAGAGGAGCGCCCATTATTGTGGAGATTGGGAAGACTCCGTCGGCAAAAGCACCACTTTTGCCACTGGACGTTTAATAACTCCACGTGCAGTACGGATATTTACTACACGGACGTTGCCGACGGCTCCTGGGAAAACAGACTCAATTCTGCCGAGCCGCCACTCATTAGAGGGCAAGTTGTCGTCCTTGATGACGACCATGTCATCGATGCGGAGGTTTTTGGACGGGGCCTGCCATTTAGAACGCTTGTGGAGTTCTTTGAGGTACTCTTCTTTCCATCGCACACGGAACTGCTGATGGAGAGCTTTCAAATGCTGCCACCGATTAAGAAGGGATTTCGTTTCCCCCTTTACTTCGGGTTCCACCGTGGACATAAGGGGTCCCCCGACAAGGAAATGCCCTGGCGTCAGAGCCAGCAAATCTGTCGGATCCTCAGACATCGGAGAGAGCGGCCTGGAGTTAAGGCACGCTTCTATTTTTGCCAAGAGCGTGGAGAGCTCTTCGAACGTGTATTTTCGTGTGGCAGTGCATTTGTAAAATAGCGTCTTAAAACTTTTTACGCCTGCTTCCCAAAGGCCTCCCATATGGGGTGTCCCCTGGGGAAAAAATTGCCATTGCATCTCTTGATGAATATCGTCATTCGTCACCGACTCTTTTACGGCTTGAAGAAAATCGCGGGAAAGCAGGGTGGCAGCGCCAACAAAGGTTTTGCCATTGTCTGACTGGACTTGACGTGGACATCCTCTTCTGGATACAAAACGAGAGAAAGCGGCAAGAAACTTTTCGGTCGTTAAGTCAGAGGCTCTAAGTGGATGGCCTTGGTGGAGAAACAAACAAAAACTAACACATACCCCTTTGTAATAAGACATGCTCTTCCCGTATAGTTCTTTATATCTTTATATATATTATATGCTGATGGAGAGCTTTCAAATGCTGCCACCGATTAAGAAGGGATTTCGTTTCCCCCTTTACTTCGGTTTCCACCGTGGACATAAGGGGTCCCCCGACAAGGAAATGCCCTGGCGTCAGAGCCAGCAAATCTGTCGGATAATCCGGCGTAATCCATGCCAGTATACGTGAATGGTCGGGAGAACGATGCTCTTTCTTTGGGCAGGACACCCATCAGTTGGCTTTGCAAACGCTTTTTGTGGATCACACATACTTTGCACGAATTTACTACTGCTTTCATCAGGTTCTCATTTCTCGGAATCCAGTATTTCGACCGGAGGAGGCGCACCATTAACTGGTTACCACTTTGCGGAATTGGGCAGGAAGGCAGATTTCCGGCTAGTTGAGGGAGGACATAGGCCGTCGTCTCCAACTGCAACGCGGGCCTAGTCGGAGATCGGATGGTGAAACTGCAGAGCTTCTTCTTATAACATTATACTGATCTAATTCAAATAATTAATATTTTACAACAATCTCTCTTAAAAAGTCTAAATTATTTAAATAAGAAACAGCAATTATTGGTTACGCCCAAAATTGCTCTCTGTCCGCTCGCTTATGCTGAGAGCGTAAGAAATCCAATAATATAATTTGCGTGTTTGTGTGAGTTAAAAAAAAGACGAGAACGTGTATATGTGTGCATACTTTTGCTAGAAGACCATTTTCGGGCCGAAATCAATTCTGATCAAGGAAACGAATTTACATGTTTGGAGTTTTGGCCAATTTCGTAGCAATATGATGAACTAAAATAATAATTAAAAATTCACTGACTATTATAATTGTAAAGTTTTTGAAATTCGTATGATAAAATCGCCGCTCGAATAAGCTACCGTTTACATATTTATATTTATGTTAATAATTAATTATATGTAATATATGTCATAATCGGTACACATGGAACACCACGGGGAGGCCATTACAATTGTAAAGGGGTCCTATATTTTTGTGGGAAATGAACCAGATCAGGGAACTAAAATGAACGATTAAACAGAGAGCAAGAGAGTAACGCGCAGTGGCAACGCTTATTAACGGTAAAGACAAAAGAAGCAGTTGGAGTAGAATGGTGAACGAGTGCAGTCCCGAGTTTTTCAATCACGCTATATACTTATGCAACTAGAGCTAAACAATTGTCATCAACCAATTAAATAATAATAAGCAAGAACTATTGTCATTAAACAATATTAAGTGTACTGAAAACAATTGTCATTAAATAATAAAGTAACACTATATAATAAACTTACTGCATAAGTGTTGGGATGCTGGGGGTTGCTGGTCCTGGAAAATTCCTAGTTTGCTGAAAATGGAACACTCGGAGAAAAGCGAACACTTGACTTTTGTAAATGCGCGGGCGCGACCTGGCGTATCTTTATTGTGCGTGGTGAAGAGACTCTGTGGTGAAGAGCGGGAGAGCGCAAGAGGGAGTGGAGAGCGTAAGAGGGAGCGGAGAGCGGGTGACAGTCCAAACCCCGTAACTTGAACATTCCGCCCCCCTTGCAATCATTGGGTTTGCAACATAGCCATCCTACGGCAGGCTTCAGGCACCGGACACGATCCACTCAAACACGGTCTTTTGAGCGACCGGCATTCCTTCGTCGAAGGTCAGGAATCCGGATCGGATAACCTTAGGATAAATATCTGCTCCTAAGACCATGGAGACGGTAGCAGGCCAATGGAACTGGTCATCAGCCAGCATGATGTCCCGGTACTTGGACACTACGGTGTCGCTCAATGCCCGGACAGGCGGATCCACACCCTGGGCTCGATCTTGAGCACGACCTCCAGCTTCGTGTTTGCGTCGATCCTGTAGCGAATCGTCGTCGTGCAGACCTTCTCGTCGCCAACATTGGTCATCGGAAGCTTAAAGGCTCACGCCAATGAAGCGTCGATGCAGCTCATGAGTCTGCACGGATCGATAAGTGCTGCGGTCTCGAAGGTGTTCGTCCCGGTCTCCAACTTGACCAGCGCTGTGGGAAGGATGTTCACGCTGTGGCGTTGCAGCAGCGACGAGAGTGATGGGCCTGGCGTCGTCGATTCCGGGGGTCGTGTCGGTGAACTCCTACGCTGAGTTGGCGGATTGTGCCGAAGCTGCTTGCCGGGTTGGCACCGGTTTGAGACGCGAGCGCGCTCGCGACCGCGACAACGAGCTAACCTGCTCGTGCATGTGGAGCAGCGTGTGGTGGGATCGGTCGCACTTCTTGCAACGATCACCGCTTCGGCAGTCTCCCGAGGAATGCTCGTGAGCGAGGCAATTGGCGCAGTATTTGTTAATGAGGACTGCTCGCAAACGCTTTTCAGCGCTGAGCTTTAGGAACCTCGCACACTTCCGAAGAGGATGGATACCGCGGCAGACTCGGCATCGGTAGTATTGAATACCTCGGGTACGTCTGCTCTCCACGGCACGAGCACTGCTTGCGTTTTGTTGACGAGGGGCCATACTGCGCGTAGTCGAATGTCGAAAGGAGATCGAAAACGAAATGAGAAATAATGGATGATTAGTGCTAGTGAACTAAAACTAAGGACAAGAGGAGCGCCCATTATTGTGGAGATTGGGAAGACTCCGTCGGCAAAAGCACCACTTTTGCCACTGGACGTTTAATAACTCCACGTGCAGTACGGATATTTACTACACGGACGTTGCCGACGGCTCCTGGGAAAACAGACTCAATTCTGCCGAGCCGCCACTCATTAGAGGGCAAGTTGTCGTCCTTGATGACGACCATGTCATCGATGCGGAGGTTTTTGGACGGGGCCTGCCATTTAGAACGCTTGTGGAGTTCTTTGAGGTACTCTTCTTTCCATCGCACACGGAACTGCTGATGGAGAGCTTTCAAATGCTGCCACCGATTAAGAAGGGATTTCGTTTCCCCCTTTACTTCGGGTTCCACCGTGGACATAAGGGGTCCCCCGACAAGGAAATGCCCTGGCGTCAGAGCCAGCAAATCTGTCGGATCCTCAGACATCGGAGAGAGCGGCCTGGAGTTAAGGCACGCTTCTATTTTTGCCAAGAGCGTGGAGAGCTCTTCGAACGTGTATTTTCGTGTGGCAGTGCATTTGTAAAATAGCGTCTTAAAACTTTTTACGCCTGCTTCCCAAAGGCCTCCCATATGGGGTGTCCCCTGGGGAAAAAATTGCCATTGCATCTCTTGGTGAATATCGTCATTCGTCACCGACTCTTTTACGGCTTGAAGAAAATCGCGGGAAAGCAGGGTGGCAGCGCCAACAAAGGTTTTGCCATTGTCTGACTGGACTTGACGTGGACATCCTCTTCTGGATACAAAACGAGAGAAAGCGGCAAGAAACTTTTCGGTCGTTAAGTCAGAGGCTCTAAGTGGATGGCCTTGGTGGAGAAACAAACAAAAACTAACACATACCCCTTTGTAATAAGACATGCTCTTCCCGTATAGTTCTTTATATCTTTATATATATTATATGCTGATGGAGAGCTTTCAAATGCTGCCACCGATTAAGAAGGGATTTCGTTTCCCCCTTTACTTCGGTTTCCACCGTGGACATAAGGGGTCCCCCGACAAGGAAATGCCCTGGCGTCAGAGCCAGCAAATCTGTCGGATAATCCGGCGTAATCCATGCCAGTATACGTGAATGGTCGGGAGAACGATGCTCTTTCTTTGGGCAGGACACCCATCAGTTGGCTTTGCAAACGCTTTTTGTGGATCACACATACTTTGCACGAATTTACTACTGCTTTCATCAGGTTCTCATTTCTCGGAATCCAGTATTTCGACCGGAGGAGGCGCACCATTAACTGGTTACCACTTTGCGGAATTGGGCAGGAAGGCAGATTTCCGGCTAGTTGAGGGAGGACATAGGCCGTCGTCTCCAACTGCAACGCGGGCCTAGTCGGAGATCGGATGGTGAAACTGCAGAGCTTCTTCTTATAACATTATACTGATCTAATTCAAATAATTAATATTTTACAACAATCTCTCTTAAAAAGTCTAAATTATTTAAATAAGAAACAGCAATTATTGGTTACGCCCAAAATTGCTCTCTGTCCGCTCGCTTATGCTGAGAGCGTAAGAAATCCAATAATATAATTTGCGTGTTTGTGTGAGTTAAAAAAAAGACGAGAACGTGTATATGTGTGCATACTTTTGCTAGAAGACCATTTTCGGGCCGAAATCAATTCTGATCAAGGAAACGAATTTACATGTTTGGAGTTTTGGCCAATTTCGTAGCAATATGATGAACTAAAATAATAATTAAAAATTCACTGACTATTATAATTGTAAAGTTTTTGAAATTCGTATGATAAAATCGCCGCTCGAATAAGCTACCGTTTACATATTTATATTTATGTTAATAATTAATTATATGTAATATATGTCATAATCGGTACACATGGAACACCACGGGAGGCCATTACAATTGTAAAGGGGTCCTATATTTTTGTGGGAAATGAACCAGATCAGGGAACTAAAATGAACGATTAAACAGAGAGCAAGAGAGTAACGCGCAGTGGCAACGCTTATTAACGGTAAAGACAAAAGAAGCAGTTGGAGTAGAATGGTGAACGAGTGCAGTCCCGAGTTTTTCAATCACGCTATATACTTATGCAACTAGAGCTAAACAATTGTCATCAACCAATTAAATAATAATAAGCAAGAACTATTGTCATTAAACAATATTAAGTGTACTGAAAACAATTGTCATTAAATAATAAAGTAACACTATATAATAAACTTACTGCATAAGTGTTGGGATGCTGGGGGTTGCTGGTCCTGGAAAATTCCTAGTTTGCTGAAAATGGAACACTCGGAGAAAAGCGAACACTTGACTTTTGTAAATGCGCGGGCGCGACCTGGCGTATCTTTATTGTGCGTGGTGAAGAGACTCTGTGGTGAAGAGCGGGAGAGCGCAAGAGGGAGTGGAGAGCGTAAGAGGGAGCGGAGAGCGGGTGACAGTCCAAACCCCGTAACTTGAACATTCCGCCCCCCTTGCAATCACTGGGTTTGCAACATAGCCATCCTACGGCAGGCTTCAGGCACCGGACACGATCCACTCAAACACGGTCTTTTGAGCGACCGGCATTCCTTCGTCGAAGGTCAGGAATCCGGATCGGATAACCTTAGGATAAATATCTGCTCCTAAGACCATGGAGACGGTAGCAGGCCAATGGAACTGGTCATCAGCCAGCATGATGTCCCGGTACTTGGACACTACGGTGTCGCTCAATGCCCGGACAGGCGGATCCACACCCTGGGCTCGATCTTGAGCACGACCTCCAGCTTCGTGTTCGCGTCGATCCTGTAGCGAATCGTCGTCGTGCAGACCTTCTCGTCGCCAACATTGGTCATCGGAAGCTTAAAGGCTGACGCCAATGAAGCGTCGATGCAGCTCATGAGTCTGCACGGATCGATAAGTGCTGCGGTCTCGAAGGTCTTCGTCCCGGTCTCCAACTTGACCAGCGCTGTGGGAAGGATGTTCACGCTGTGGCGTTGCAGCAGCGACGAGAGTGATGGGCCTGGCGTCGTCGATTCCGGGGGTCGTGTCGGTGAACTCCTACGCTGAGTTGGCGGATTGTGCCGAAGCTGCTTGCCGGGTTGGCACCGGTTTGAGACGCGAGCGCGCTCGCGACCGCGACAACGAGCTAACCTGCTCGTGCATGTGGAGCAGCGTGTGGTGGGATCGGTCGCACTTCTTGCAACGATCACCGCTTCGGCAGTCTCCCGAGGAATGCTCGTGAGCGAGGCAATTGGCGCAGTATTTGTTAATGAGGACTGCTCGCAAACGCTTTTCAGCGCTGAGCTTTAGGAACCTCGCACACTTCCGAAGAGGATGGATACCGCGGCAGACTCGGCATCGGTAGTATTGAATACCTCGGGTACGTCTGCTCTCCACGGCACGAGCACTGCTTGCGTTTTGTTGACGAGGGGCCATACTGCGCGTAGTCGAATGTCGAAAGGAGATCGAAAACGAAATGAGAAATAATGGATGATTAGTGCTAGTGAACTAAAACTAAGGACAAGAGGAGCGCCCATTATTGTGGAGATTGGGAAGACTCCGTCGGCAAAAGCACCACTTTTGCCACTGGACGTTTAATAACTCCACGTGCAGTACGGATATTTACTACACGGACGTTGCCGACGGCTCCTGGGAAAACAGACTCAATTCTGCCGAGCCGCCACTCATTAGAGGGCAAGTTGTCGTCCTTGATGACGACCATGTCATCGATGCGGAGATTTTTGGACGGGGCCTGCCATTTAGAACGCTTGTGGAGTTCTTTGAGGTACTCTTCTTTCCATCGCACACGGAACTGCTGATGGAGAGCTTTCAAATGCTGCCACCGATTAAGAAGGGATTTCGTTTCCCCCTTTACTTCGGGTTCCACCGTGGACATAAGGGGTCCCCCGACAAGGAAATGCCCTGGCGTCAGAGCCAGCAAATCTGTCGGATCCTCAGACATCGGAGAGAGCGGCCTGGAGTTAAGGCACGCTTCTATTTTTGCCAAGAGCGTGGAGAGCTCTTCGAACGTGTATTTTCGTGTGGCAGTGCATTTGTAAAATAGCGTCTTAAAACTTTTTACGCCTGCTTCCCAAAGGCCTCCCATATGGGGTGTCCCCTGGGGAAAAAATTGCCATTGCATCTCTTGATGAATATCGTCATTCGTCACCGACTCTTTTACGGCTTGAAGAAAATCGCGGGAAAGCAGGGTGGCAGCGCCAACAAAGGTTTTGCCATTGTCTGACTGGACTTGACGTGGACATCCTCTTCTGGATACAAAACGAGAGAAAGCGGCAAGAAACTTTTCGGTCGTTAAGTCAGAGGCTCTAAGTGGATGGCCTTGGTGGAGAAACAAACAAAAACTAACACATACCCCTTTGTAATAAGACATGCTCTTCCCGTATAGTTCTTTATATCTTTATATATATTATATGCTGATGGAGAGCTTTCAAATGCTGCCACCGATTAAGAAGGGATTTCGTTTCCCCCTTTACTTCGGTTTCCACCGTGGACATAAGGGGTCCCCCGACAAGGAAATGCCCTGGCGTCAGAGCCAGCAAATCTGTCGGATAATCCGGCGTAATCCATGCCAGTATACGTGAATGGTCGGGAGAACGATGCTCTTTCTTTGGGCAGGACACCCATCAGTTGGCTTTGCAAACGCTTTTTGTGGATCACACATACTTTGCACGAATTTACTACTGCTTTCATCAGGTTCTCATTTCTCGGAATCCAGTATTTCGACCGGAGGAGGCGCACCATTAACTGGTTACCACTTTGCGGAATTGGGCAGGAAGGCAGATTTCCGGCTAGTTGAGGGAGGACATAGGCCGTCGTCTCCAACTGCAACGCGGGCCTAGTCGGAGATCGGATGGTGAAACTGCAGAGCTTCTTGGACTGAGCAGCTACTGTTTGGTTTAAGCCCGAGACTTGGGCTTGAACCACCTGGAATGGCAATCTAATTAGATTGAACAGTCGCTCGGTTATGAATGTCGCTTCTGGTCCGGAGTCGATCAGGGCGCGTGCCAAGATGGGAAATATTGATTATGGCAGTGCCAAGAAGGATAGCTCTTGAGCCACTGGCGAAATAATTTTGAACACCGGCTTGCTCATTTGAAACGAAATTGGCCTGATTAGCGGAAATTGGCCTTGCAGGATTTGAAGGGCTTGAATTGCTGGAAAATAGATTGTTTCGGTGCAACAACGTGTGATGCGGCCATGGCAAGTAAAACAATTGTGCGTGCTTTTGCACTCACGAAGCTGATGTCCCTTTGCAAAGCAGTTTAAGCATAACTGCTTCCGTTTAATGTAGGCTGACCGGTCGTCAACCGCCATTTGGAGAAACCGCGGACATACACGGACAGGATGGTTCTCCTTGTTGCACAAGTCGCAACTTTTCAATTTTGGAGCCACTTTCGTCTCATAGGAATTTAATTTTCTAGAGGGCCCACTTGAGTTTATCGCTTTGGAATGCGACTGACTTGGTACGGACGGTCTCACATCATCGATGGCCTCTAGGGTTCGATGACGTTCTGTGAGGAGTGTGTTCAGCTCTCCCCATGTCGGGATGTCGGCTTTCTTATCTAGCGACTGCTCCCATAAGGAGAGAGTTATCTTCGGGAGCTTGGATGAACACAGATATACCAGCAGGCATTCCCAGTTCTCAGTGTTGATGCCTGACAGTTCTAAGGCAGTCAAGCAACCTTGAACAGTACTTTGCAGCACCTTCAAGGCCGCCCAGATTCCTGTGGTATCGACTGCACATTAAACAGTATTTTCAATTGACTGTTTACCAACAATCGTTTATTTTCGAAACGCTCTATCAGGTTTTCCCACGCAGAGCGGAAACCCTCGTTGGTGAGAGGCGAAATCGAAACTATGGCATGCGCGTCGCCACTTGTTTTGGCATTTAAATGGAATAACTTTTCAACCGGAGTCAGCAGTGGATTATTGATATAAATGGCTGTGAAAAGATCCCGGAAAGTCGGCCAGCGAAGATAGTCGCCTGCAAAAACTTCTGTATCGCACGGAGGCAACCGACAGCCAGAGGAAATGTAGGCCTGGGGCGCAGCGTTCGCGGTTGGGATGGACTGAGACGTACCCTGCTCGATTTTATCACACCTTTCATAGACTGAATAGCAATAACTGTATTTAGCCCTGAGAATATGCATATTGCTTGCTGCCGCTTCGCCCGCTGACACAAAGCACTCTGAGCAGAGGTCGAATTCCTTTTCAACTTTGTCCCATAGGGTTCGGACTTGGTCGCGACAGACGCCAAGCATCGTGACGGTTGGAGCTTCGGATTCCGGAGTGTTGATCTGAGCCTCAAATTCGCTTAAGCGGTCAGAAACCGAAATGAATTTGGCTAGCGCTAGATCGGAAGCAGCCATATTTTTAGCTGTGCGCTGTGCTGTGGCTTTGGATGGAGTAGCACAGTCGTCGGAAATCTGCGCAGGCGTTCTCACCGAAATGCTTGGGATTCTTGGACTCTTGGGCCCTTGTGGTAAAAAAATAGACCTGGGTTTGTCAGCGGACAATTTCTTCTTATCGTCCCCGATGGGCATAATCGAAGAAATACGAAATTGAGGGGAAGCGGTTTTGGAGCCCGGTCACACTTTTGAAAAAGTAGACAGATTCTTCAGTCTGCACTTAATAATTTAAGTGGTGTAAAATTTACGAAGTGGAAACGCCGTAGTTTAGACTAATCGGACAGGTGACTCGGAGTGAACAGCGAATTGTATAAATGACCTGTGATTTATGGTAATTGGGTCCACCTTATTTACGGTTGGAACCCTTGGAATGTGGAACACGGTGATATAAAATGTTTATTAGAACGAAGAAAATTTTATTCTTTTGTTTACAACTGGAAAACGGAGAAAATGGAGTGGTGGAATTGGAGTCTTTTCTCCGTGTTGTAAATACTTCTAAAACACCCACAAACTAATATCCAAACAATACGAAAAAAAAATATTTGTCGGGTGAACGACTTATATTTGGCGGTCGTATTATTTATTTATGGATGATTATTTTTTTTGAAAGTTTTCAAAAAAAATTTAAAAAATAATTTAATAAATATTGAAAATGTTTAATTTAATTTAAAATTTTAATTTATTGCTCAGAAATTAATTTGGAAATTTACGGAAAAAATTGATGGAAAACAAAACGCCTTTTCCGCGTCGGCACTTGGAATAAATTTTATTTGTGGTTTGGATTTGCCGACGGGAAACAATTTAAACTTTGGTAAACTTTGGTTATACGCCTTCTCCGCGTCGGCACTTGGAATAAATTTTATTTGTGGGTTGGATTTACCGACGGGAAACTTTGGTAAACTTTGGTTACAAGGAATGAAGATAATATGCGCAATGTATGTCGGTAATATATGTGGATATAATATATGTAATGTATATGGAGATGTATATGTATATGTATGTATATGGAGATGTATATGTAAATGTAATGCATGCAATGTATATGAAACTGGCGGGTAAAATATTTAATCAATATTTTATTTGGAATGGCCAGAGGGTATGTGTTGTTTGTTTCGTTGTTGTATTTGTATGTATAGCAAAGCAAATTGTATCAAGCGGACTGTGGAGTTAAAGCAAAAAAATGTGTTGCGAAAAGAATTTGGCTTGCGTTGGACACAGTGAAACGAGAACTGAATTTTTGCCACTTTTGGCAGAGTCTTGGACTTTAGAAATTTTCACTGAACTTGGCACAAATTAATTTCACTTTTTTCACATTTGGAATTTTGCACTGTTCGGACTGGATGAATATTTAAATATATTCGGAAAATGGACAAACTTCAAAAATCCAGGAAATCCGGCTCGAAGGACCAAAATGTTGGGATGCTGGGGGTTGCTGGTCCTGGAAAATTCCTAGTTTGCTGAAAATGGAACACTCGGAGAAAAGCGAACACTTGACTTTTGTAAATGCGCGGGCGCGACCGGGCGTATCTTTATTGTGCGTGGTTAGTTTTTACACTAAAGCTTATTCTAATGAGTTGGGTTCTCCCAAGCGCAGCGGAGACTCCTCGGAGACTCTTTGGTGAAGAGCGGGAGAGCGCAAGAGGGAGTGGAGAGCGTAAGAGGGAGCGGAGAGCGGGTGACAGTCCAAACCCCGTAACTTGAACACAAGCAAGAACTATTGTCATTAAACATTATAAAGTGTACTATAAACAATTGTCATTAAACAATAAAGTAACACTATAAAATAAATTTACTACAATTTTGTGGGCACGTCCGGGATGGCCCAAGTTGTGTATGCATAAGTGCAAATTTAATGAGTGCGTGCGTGACAGCGCCGCATCAATTAAAAGAAAAACGACAATCGCTTCAGTAGCAAAAAAGAAGCAGTAGAAGAATAACGGCGGAACGAAATACGCCGCCACATATACGAAGGCGAACGAGCAACAACAGCGACAAGAGAAGCGAAGCATGAGGAACGAAAGAGGCGAGGACAACGAAGAGGCGAAAACGACGCTGCAAGTTGTGTATCGCTTGCTGTTAACATAGACTTAACAGAGTTGGGGTATCGACTCGGAGTCAGAGAGAGGTTCTGACAGGAGCCTGGCTGTTTCGGCTGCTTCATTTGGGGAACATCGATTGGCTGGTGTGAAGACTTCCTCCAAGTGCTCGGCGAATGCGTTGGCTCTTTCGGTCTCAGTTCTGCACCATGAGTTGTCTTGTCTTCTGATGGGCGGGATCCTCTTCAGTGGCCTCTTGATGCGCTTGGTAACATTCCACAGGTTGTGGTGGGGATCACCCGGCGCGAGATTACCAACAAAGCTGTCGAGGGCCTCCTTCCTTAGCCTGACCAGAGTTTCCTTCAGCTCCTTGGTGGCTCTGTTGAGAGCTGTTTTGTCTCTAGGATTCCTGGAGAGGAACCAAACCCGTCGGAGACGCCTTTTCTCTGACTTGAGCTCATTAACCCGCGGATTCCAAAAGTGGACGTCTCTACTTCTGTCCCTCGTTTGGTTAGAGAACCTTGGAGCAGCATAAGTTGCTGCCTCCTGAATTTGCGAGGTGAGGTTCACAACGGCCGCATCTATAATTTCAGGGGTATCCAATGGTTGATTAGTGACTGTCGAGTTGTTCAGCCAGTGGTGGTATTTGCTGATGTCGGACGTTTTGAAGATTAACTTTTTACCCGCGGATTTCAACATGGCTGAGGCGTAGACCGAAACGGCAATGGCACTATGGTCCGAGAGAAGGTCTTCCACCTCCCTGGTCTGGATTCTTGCCGGGTCCAGGCCGCCAGAGATCGCAAAGTCCAAGATGTCTGGAGTTTTTGCAGGGTCAGTGGGCCAGTATGTTGGCGTCCCAGTTCCGTGGCAATTGAGGTTGCGGGAGAGAACCTGCCTGCATAGCGCGCGTCCTTTTGGATTGCATACTCTGGAACCCCACCAAGTGTGCTTGGCGTTAAAGTTTGTTGTTTGTTGTTTGTTGTTTGTTGTTTGTTGTTTGTTGTTTGTTGTTTGTTGTTTGTTGTTTGTTGATTGTTGATTGTTGATTGTTGATTGTTGATTGTTGTTTGTTGTTTGTTGATTGTTGATTGTTGATTGTTGATTGTTGATTGTTGATTGTTGATTGTTAATTGTTAATTGTTAATTGTTAATTGTTAATTGTTAATTGTTAATTGTTAATTGTTAATTGTTAATTGTTAATTGTTAATTGTTAATTGTTATGTTAATTGTTAATTGTTAATTGTTAATTGTTAATTGTTAATTGTTAATTGTTAATTGTTAATTGTTAATTGTTAATTGTTAATTGTTAATTGTTAATTGTTATTGTTAATTGTTAATTGTTAATTGTTAATTGTTAATTGTTATTAATTGTTAATTGTTTTAATTGTTAATTGTTAATTGTTAATTGTTAATTGTTAATTGTTAATTGTTAATTGTTTAATTGTTAATTGTTAATTGTTAATTGTTAATTGTTAATTGTTAATTGTTAATTGTTAATTGTTAATTGTTAATTGTTAATTGTTAATTGTTAATTGTTAATTGTTAATTGTTAATTGTTAATTGTTAATTGTTAATTGTTAATTGTTAATTGTTAATTGTTAATTGTTAATTGTTAATTGTTTTTTAATTGTTAATTGTTAATTGTTAATTGTTAATTGTTAATTGTTAATTGTTTAATTGTTAATTGTTAATTGTTAATTGTTAATTGTTAATTGTTAATTGTTAATTGTTAATTGTTAATTGTTAATTGTTAATTGTTAATTGTTAATTGTTAATTGTTAATTGTTAATTGTTAATTGTTAATTGTTAATTGTTAATTGTTAATTGTTAATTGTTAATTGTTAATTGTTAATTGTTAATTGTTAATTGTTAATTGTTAATTGTTAATTGTTAATTGGTTAATTGTTAATTGTTAATTGTTAATTGTTAATTGTTAATTGTTAATTGTTAATTGTTAATTGTTAATTGTTAATTGTTTAATTGTTAATTGTTAATTGTTAATTGTTTAATTGTTAATTGTTAATTGTTAATTGTTAATTGTTAATTGTTAATTGTTAATTGTTTAATTGTTAATTGTTAATTTGTTAATTGTTAATTGTTAATTGTTAATTGTTAATTTGTTAATTGTTAATTGTTAATTGTTAATTGTTAATTGTTAATTGTTAATTGTTAATTGTTAATTGTTAATTGTTAATTGTTAATTGTTAATTGTTAATTGTTAATTGTTAATTGTTATTGTTAATTGTTAATTGTTAATTGTTAATTGTTAATTGTTAATTGTTTTTTAATTGTTAATTGTTAATTGTTAATTGTTAATTGTTAATTGTTAATTGTTAATTGTTAATTGTTAATTGTTAATTGTTAATTGTTAATTGTTAATTGTTAATTGTTAATTGTTAATTGTTAATTGTTAATTGTTAATTGTTAATTGTTAATTGTTAATTGTTAATTGTTAATTGTTAATTGTTAATTGTTAATTGTTAATTGTTAATTGTTAATTGTTAATTGTTAATTGTTTAATTGTTAATTGTTAATTGTTAATTGTTAATTGTTAATTGTTAATTGTTAATTGTTAATTGTTAATTGTTAATTGTTAATTGTTAATTGTTAATTGTTAATTGTTAATTGTTAATTGTTAATTGTTAATTGTTAATTGTTAATTGTTAATTGTTAATTGTTAATTGTTAATTGTTAATTGTTAATTGTTAATTGTTAATTGTTAATTGTTAATTGTTAATTGTTAATTGTTAATTGTTAATTGTTAATTGTTAATTGTTAATTGTTAATTGTTAATTGTTAATTGTTAATTGTTAATTGTTAATTGTTAATTGTTAATTTTTTTTTTTTTTTTTTTTTTTTAATTGTTTTGTTAATTGTTAATTGTTAATTGTTAATTGTTAATTGTTAATTGTTAATTGTTAATTGTTAATTGTTAATTGTTAATTGTTAATTTGTTAATTGTTAATTGTTAATTGTTAATTGTTAATTGTTAATTGTTAATTGTTAATTGTTAATTGTTAATTGTTAATTGTTAATTGTTAATTGTTAATTGTTAATTGTTAATTGTTAATTGTTAATTGTTAATTGTTAATTGTTAATTGTTAATTGTTAATTGTTAATTGTTAATTGTTAATTGTTAATTGTTAATTGTTAATTGTTAATTGTTAATTGTTAATTGTTAATTGTTAATTGTTAATTGTTAATTGTTAATTGTTAATTGTTAATTGTTAATTGTTAATTGTTAATTGTTAATTGTTAATTGTTAATTGTTAATTGTTAATTGTTAATTGTTAATTGTTAATTGTTAATTGTTTAATTGTTAATTGTTAATTGTTAATTGTTAATTGTTAATTGTTAATTGTTAATTGTTAATTGTTAATTGTTAATTGTTAATTGTTAATTGTTAATTGTTAATTGTTAATTGTTAATTGTTAATTGTTAATTGTTAATTGTTAATTGTTAATTGTTAATTGTTAATTGTTAATTGTTAATTGTTAATTGTTAATTGTTAATTGTTAATTGTTAATTGTTAATTGTTAATTGTTAATTGTTAATTGTTAATTGTTAATTGTTAATTGTTAATTGTTAATTGTTAATTGTTAATTGTTAATTGTTAATTGTTAATTGTTAATTGTTAATTGTTAATTGTTAATTGTTAATTGTTAATTGTTAATTGTTAATTGTTAATTGTTAATTGTTAATTGTTAATTGTTAATTGTTAATTGTTAATTGTTAATTGTTAATTGTTAATTGTTAATTGTTAATTGTTAATTGTTAATTGTTAATTGTTTAATTGTTAATTGTTAATTGTTAATTGTTAATTGTTAATTGTTAATTGTTAATTGTTAATTGTTAATTGTTAATTGTTAATTGTTAATTGTTAATTGTTAATTGTTAATTGTTAATTGTTAATTGTTAATTGTTAATTGTTAATTGTTAATTGTTAATTGTTAATTGTTAATTGTTAATTGTTAATTGTTAATTGTTAATTGTTAATTGTTAATTGTTAATTGTTAATTGTTAATTGTTAATTGTTAATTGTTAATTGTTAATTGTTAATTGTTAATTGTTAATTGTTAATTGTTAATTGTTTAATTGTTAATTGTTAATTGTTAATTGTTTAATTGTTAATTGTTAATTGTTAATTGTTAATTGTTAATTGTTAATTGTTAATTGTTAATTGTTAATTGTTAATTGTTAATTGTTAATTGTTAATTGTTAATTGTTAATTGTTAATTGTTAATTGTTAATTGTTAATTGTTAATTGTTAATTGTTAATTGTTAATTGTTAATTGTTAATTGTTAATTGTTAATTGTTAATTGTTATTGTTAATTGTTAATTGTTAATTGTTAATTGTTTAATTGTTAATTGTTAATTGTTAATTGTTAATTGTTAATTGTTAATTGTTAATTGTTAATTGTTAATTGTTAATTGTTAATTGTTAATTGTTAATTGTTAATTGTTAATTGTTAATTGTTAATTGTTAATTGTTAATTGTTAATTGTTAATTGTTAATTGTTAATTGTTAATTGTTAATTGTTAATTGTTAATTGTTAATTGTTAATTGTTAATTGTTAATTGTTAATTGTTAATTGTTAATTGTTAATTGTTAATTGTTAATTGTTAATTGTTAATTGTTAATTGTTAATTGTTAATTGTTAATTGTTAATTGTTAATTGTTAATTGTTAATTGTTAATTGTTAATTGTTAATTGTTAATTGTTAATTGTTTAATTGTTAATTGTTAATTGTTAATTGTTAATTGTTAATTGTTAATTGTTAATTGTTAATTGTTAATTGTTAATTGTTAATTGTTAATTGTTAATTGTTAATTGTTTGTTAATTGTTAATTGTTAATTGTTAATTGTTAATTGTTAATTGTTAATTGTTAATTGTTAATTGTTAATTGTTAATTGTTAATTGTTAATTGTTAATTGTTAATTGTTAATTGTTAATTGTTAATTGTTTTAATTGTTAATTGTTAATTGTTAATTGTTAATTGTTAATTGTTAATTGTTAATTGTTAATTGTTAATTGTTAATTGTTAATTGTTAATTGTTAATTGTTAATTGTTAATTGTTAATTGTTAATTGTTAATTGTTAATTGTTAATTGTTAATTGTTAATTGTTAATTGTTAATTGTTAATTGTTAATTGTTAATTGTTAATTGTTAATTGTTAATTGTTAATTGTTAATTGTTAATTGTTAATTGTTAATTGTTAATTGTTAATTGTTAATTGTTAATTGTTAATTGTTAATTGTTAATTGTTAATTGTTAATTGTTAATTTGTTAATTGTTAATTGTTAATTGTTAATTGTTAATTGTTAATTGTTAATTGTTAATTGTTAATTGTTAATTGTTTTAATTGTTAATTGTTAATTGTTAATTGTTAATTGTTAATTGTTAATTGTTAATTGTTAATTGTTAATTGTTAATTGTTTAATTGTTAATTGTTAATTGTTAATTGTTAATTGTTAATTGTTAATTGTTAATTGTTAATTGTTTAATTGTTAATTGTTAATTGTTAATTGTTTAATTGTTAATTGTTAATTGTTAATTGTTAATTGTTAATTGTTAATTGTTAATTGTTAATTGTTAATTGTTAATTGTTAATTGTTAATTGTTTTTTAATTGTTTAATTGTTAATTGTTAATTGTTAATTGTTAATTGTTAATTGTTAATTGTTATTGTTAATTGTTAATTGTTAATTGTTAATTGTTAATTGTTAATTGTTAATTGTTAATTGTTAATTGTTAATTGTTAATTGTTATTTTTTTTTTTTTTTTTTTTGTTAATTGTTAATTGTTAATTGTTAATTGTTAATTGTTAATTGTTAATTGTTAATTGTTAATTGTTAATTGTTAATTGTTAATTGTTAATTGTTAATTGTTAATTGTTAATTGTTTAATTGTTAATTGTTAATTGTTAATTGTTAATTGTTAATTGTTAATTGTTAATTGTTAATTGTTAATTGTTAATTGTTAATTGTTAATTGTTAATTGTTAATTGTTAATTGTTAATTGTTAATTGTTAATTGTTAATTGTTAATTGTTAATTGTTAATTGTTAATTGTTAATTGTTAATTGTTAATTGTTAATTGTTAATTGTTAATTGTTAATTGTTTAATTGTTAATTGTTAATTGTTAATTGTTAATTGTTAATTGTTAATTGTTAATTGTTAATTGTTAATTGTTAATTGTTAATTGTTAATTGTTAATTGTTAATTGTTAATTGTTAATTGTTAATTGTTAATTGTTAATTGTTAATTGTTAATTGTTAATTGTTAATTGTTAATTGTTAATTGTTAATTGTTAATTGTTAATTGTTTTTTTTGTTAATTGTTAATTGTTAATTGTTAATTGTTAATTGTTAATTGTTAATTGTTAATTGTTAATTGTTAATTGTTAATTGTTTAATTGTTAATTGTTAATTGTTAATTGTTAATTGTTAATTGTTAATTGTTAATTGTTAATTGTTAATTGTTAATTGTTAATTGTTAATTGTTAATTGTTAATTGTTAATTGTTAATTGTTATTTTATTGTTAATTGTTAATTGTTAATTGTTAATTGTTAATTGTTAATTGTTAATTGTTAATTGTTAATTGTTAATTGTTAATTGTTAATTGTTAATTGTTAATTGTTAATTGTTTAATTGTTAATTGTTAATTGTTAATTGTTAATTGTTAATTGTTAATTGTTAATTGTTAATTGTTATTGTTAATTGTTAATTGTTAATTGTTAATTGTTAATTGTTAATTGTTAATTGTTAATTGTTAATTGTTAATTGTTAATTGTTAATTGTTAATTGTTAATTGTTAATTGTTAATTGTTAATTGTTAATTGTTAATTGTTTAATTGTTAATTGTTAATTGTTTAATTGTTTAATTGTTAATTGTTAATTGTTAATTGGTTTAATTGTTAATTGTTAATTGTTAATTGTTAATTGTTGTTAATTGTTAATTGTTAATTGTTAATTGTTAATTGTTAATTGTTAATTGTTAATTGTTAATTGTTAATTGTTAATTGTTAATTGTTAATTGTTAATTGTTAATTGTTAATTGTTAATTGTTAATTGTTAATTGTTAATTGTTAATTGTTAATTGTTAATTGTTAATTGTTAATTGTTAATTGTTAATTGTTAATTGTTAATTGTTAATTGTTAATTGTTAATTGTTAATTGTTAATTGTTAATTGTTAATTGTTAATTGTTAATTGTTAATTGTTAATTGTTAATTGTTAATTGGTTAATTGTTAATTGTTAATTGTTAATTGTTAATTGTTAATTGTTAATTGTTAATTGTTAATTGTTAATTGTTAATTGTTAATTGTTAATTGTTAATTGTTAATTGTTAATTGTTAATTGTTAATTGTTAATTGTTAATTGTTAATTGTTAAATTGTTAATTGTTAATTGTTAATTGTTAATTGTTAATTGTTAATTGTTAATTGTTAATTGTTAATTGTTAATTGTTAATTGTTAATTGTTAATTGTTAATTGTTAATTGTTAATTGTTAATTGTTAATTGTTAATTGTTAATTGTTAATTGTTAATTGTTAATTGTTAATTGTTAATTGTTAATTGTTAATGTTAATTGTTAATTGTTAATTGTTAATTGTTAATTGTTAATTGTTAATTGTTAATTGTTAATTGTTAATTGTTAATTGTTTGTTAATTGTTAATTGTTAATTGTTAATTGTTAATTGTTAATTGTTAATTGTTAATGTTAATTGTTAATTGTTAATTGTTAATTGTTAATTGTTAATTGTTAATTGTTAATTGTTAATTGTTAATTGTTAATTGTTAATTGTTAATTGTTAATTGTTAATTGTTAATTGTTAATTGGTTAATTGTTAATTGTTAATTGTTAATTGTTAATTGTTAATTGTTAATTGTTAATTGTTAATTGTTAATTGTTAATTGTTAATTGTTAATTGTTAATTGTTAATTGTTAATTGTTAATTGTTAATTGTTAATTGTTAATTGTTAATTGTTAATTGTTAATTGTTAATTGTTAATTGTTAATTGTTAATTGTTAATTGTTAATTGTTAATTGTTAATTGTTAATTGTTAATTGTTAATTGTTAATTGTTAATTGTTAATTGTTTAATTGTTATTGTTAATTGTTAATTGTTAATTGTTAATTGTTAATTGTTAATTGTTAATTGTTAATTGTTAATTGTTAATTGTTAATTGTTAATTGTTAATTGTTAATTGTTAATTGTTAATTGTTAATTGTTTAATTGTTAATTGTTAATTGTTAATTGTTAATTGTTAATTGTTATTGTTAATTGTTAATTGTTAATTGTTAATTGTTTTTAATTGTTAATTGTTAATTGTTTAATTGTTAATTGTTAATTGTTAATTGTTATTGTTAATTGTTGTTAATTGTTAATTGTTAATTGTTAATTGTTAATTGTTAATTGTTAATTGTTAATTGTTAATTGTTAATTGTTAATTGTTAATTGTTAATTGTTAATTGTTAATTGTTAATTGTTAATTGTTAATTGTTAATTGTTAATTGTTAATTGTTAATTGTTAATTGTTAATTGTTAATTGTTAATTGTTTAATTGTTAATTGTTAATTGTTAATTGTTAATTGTTAATTGTTTAATTGTTAATTGTTAATTGTTAATTGTTAATTGTTTAATTGTTAATTGTTAATTGTTTTTGTTAATTGTTAATTGTTAATTGTTAATTGTTAATTGTTAATTGTTAATTGTTAATTGTTAATTGTTAATGTTAATTGTTAATTGTTAATTGTTAATTGTTAATTGTTAATTGTTAATTGTTAATTGTTAATTGTTAATTGTTAATTGTTTGTTAATTGTTAATTGTTAATTGTTAATTGTTAATTGTTAATTGTTAATTGTTAATTGTTAATTGTTAATTGTTAATTGTTAATTGTTAATTGTTAATTGTTAATTGTTAATTGTTAATTGTTAATTGTTAATTGTTAATTGTTAATTGTTATTGTTAATTGTTAATTGTTAATTGTTAATTGTTAATTGTTAATTGTTAATTGTAATTGTTAATTGTTAATTGTTAATTGTTAATTGTTAATTGTTAATTGTTAATTGTTAATTGTTAATTGTTAATTGTTAATTGTTAATTGTTAATTGTTAATTGTTAATTGTTAATTGTTAATTGTTAATTGTTAATTGTTAATTGTTAATTGTTAATTGTTTTGTTTTTTTGTTAATTGTTAATTGTTAATTGTTAATTGTTTTTTAATTGTTTTTTAATTTTTTTTTTTTTTTTGTTAATTGTTAATTTTAATTGTTAATTGTTAATTGTTAATTGTTAATTGTTAATTGTTAATTGTTAATTGTTAATTGTTAATTGTTAATTGTTAATTGTTAATTGTTAATTGTTAATTGTTAATTGTTAATTGTTAATTGTTAATTGTTAATTGTTAATTGTTAATTGTTAATTGTTAATTGTTAATTGTTAATTGTTAATTGTTAATTGTTTTAATTGTTATGTTAATTGTTAATTGTTAATTGTTAATTGTTAATTGTTAATTGTTAATTGTTAATTGTTAATTGTTAATTGTTAATTGTTAATTGTTAATTGTTAATTGTTTAATTGTTAATTGTTAAATTGTTAATTGTTAATTGTAATTGTTAATTGTTAATTGTTAATTGTTAATTTGTTAATTGTTAATTGTTAATTGTTAATTGTTAATTGTTAATTGTTAATTGTTAATTGTTAATTGTTAATTGTTAATTGTTAATTGTTAATTGTTAATTGTTAATTGTTAATTGTTAATTGTTAATTGTTAATTGTTAATTGTTAATTGTTAATTGTTAATTGTTTAATTGTTAATTGTTAATTGTTAATTGTTAATTGTTAATTGTTAATTGTTAATTGTTAATTGTTAATTGTTAATTGTTTAATTGTTAATTGTTAATTGTTAATTGTTAATTGTTAATTGTTAATTGTTAATTGTTAATTGTTAATTGTTAATTGTTATTGTTAATTGTTAATTGTTAATTGTTAATTGTTAATTGGTTAATTGTTAATTGTTAATTGTTAATTGTTAATTGTTAATTGTTAATTGTTAATTGTTAATTGTTAATTGTTAATTGTTAATTGTTAATTGTTAATTGTTAATTGTTAATTGTTTGTTAAATTGTTAATTGTTAATTGTTAATTGTTAATTGTTAATTGTTAATTGTTAATTGTTAATTGTTAATTGTTAATTGTTAATTATGTTAATTGTTAATTGTTTTAATTGTTAATTGTTAATTGTTAATTGTTAATTGTTAATTGTTAATTGTTAATTGTTAATTGTTAATTGTTAATTGTTAATTGTTAATTGTTAATTGTTAATTGTTAATTGTTAATTGTTAATTGTTAATTGTTAATTGTTAATTGTTAATTGTTTAATTGTTAATTGTTAATTGTTAATTGTTAATTGTTTTAATTGTTAATTGTTAATTGTTAATTGGTTAATTGTTAATTGTTAATTGTTAATTGTTAATTGTTAATTGTTAATTGTTTAATTGTTAATTGTTAATTGTTAATTGTTAATTGTTAATTGTTAATTGTTAATTGTTAATTGTTAATTGTTAATTGTTAATTGTTAATTGTTAATTGTTAATTGTTAATTGTTAAATTGTTAATTGTTAATTGTTAATTGTTTAATTGTTAATTGTTAATTGTTAATTGGTTAATTGTTAATTGTTAATTGTTAATTGTTAATTGTTAATTGTTAATTGTTAATTGTTAATTGTTTAATTGTTAATTGTTAATTGTTAATTGTTAATTGTTTAATTGTTAATTGTTAATGATTGTTAATTGTTAATTGTTAATTGTTAATTGTTAATTGTTAATTGTTAATTTGTTAATTGTTAATTGTTTAATTGTGTTAATTGTTAATTGTTAATTGTTAATTGTTAATTGTTAATTGTTAATTGTTAATTGTTAATTGTTAATTGTTAATTGTTAATTGTTAATTGTTAATTGTTAATTGTTAATTGTTAATTGTTAATTGTTAATTGTTAATTGTTAATTGTTAATTGTTAATTGTTAATTGTTAATTGTTAATTGTTAATTGTTAAAATTGGTTAATTGTTAATTGTTAATTGTTTTTTAATTGTTTAATTGTAATTGTTAATTGTTAATTGTTAATTGTTAATTGTTAATTGTTAATTGTTAATTGTTAATTGTTAATTGTTAATTGTTAATTGTTAATTGTTAATTGTTAATTGTTAATTGTTAATTGTTAATTGTTAATTGTTAATTGTTAATTGTTAATTGTTAATTGTTAATTGTTAATTGTTAATTGTTAATTGTTAATTTAATTGTTAATTGTTAATTGTTAAATTGTTAATTGTTAATGTTAATTGTTAATTGTTAATTGTTAATTGTTAATTGTTAATTGTTAATTGTTAATTGTTAATTGTTAATTGTTAATTGTTAATTGTTAATTGTTAATTGTTAATTGTTAATTGTTAATTGTTAATTGTTAATTGTTAATTGTTAATTGTTAATTGTTAATTGTTAATTGTTAAATTGTTAATTGTTAATTGTTAATTGTTAATTGTTAATTGTTAATTGTTAATTGTTAATTGTTAATTGTTAATTGTTAATTGTTAATTGTTAATTGTTAATTGTTAATTGTTAATTGTTAATTGTTAATTGTGTTTGTTAATTGTTAATTGTTAATTGTTAATTGTTAATTGTTAATTGTTAATTGTTAATTGTTAATTGTTAATTGTTAAATTGTTAATTGTTAATTGTTAATTGTTAATTGTTAATTGTTAATTTAATTGTTAATTGTTAATTGTTATTGTTAATTGTTAATTGTTAATTGTTAATTGTTAATTGTTAATTGTTAATTGTTAATTGTTAATTGTTAATTGTTAATTGTTAATTGTTAATTGTTAATTGTTAATTGTTAATTGTTAATTGTTAATTGTTAATGTTAATTGTTAATTGTTAATTGTTAATTGTTAATTGTTAATTGTTAATTGTTAATTGTTAATTGTTAATTGTTAATTGTTAATTGTTAATTGTTAATTGTTATTGTTAATTTAATTGTTAATTGTTAATTGTTAATTGTTAATTGTTAATTGTTAATTGTTTGTTAATTGTTAATTGTTAATTGTTAATTGTTAATTGTTAATTGTTAATTGTTAAATTGTTTGTTAATTGTTAATTGTTAATTGTTAATTGTTAATTGTGTTAATTGTTAATTGTTAATTGTTAATTGTTAATTGTTAATTGTTAATTGTTAATTGTTAATTGTTAATTGTTAATTGTTAATTGTTAATTGTTAATTGTTAATTGTTAATTGTTAATTGTTAATTGTTAATTGTTAATTGTTAATTGTTAATTGTTAATTGTTAATTGTTAATTGTTAATTGTTAATTGTTAATTGTTAATTGTTAATTGTTAATTGTTAATTGTTAATTGTTAATTGTTAATTGTTAATTGTTAATTGTTAATTGTTAATTGTTAATTGTTAATTGTTAATTGTTAATTGTTAATTGTTAATTGTTATTGTTAATTGTTAATTGTTAATTGTTAATTGTTAATTGTTAATTGTTAATTGTTAATTGTTAATGTTAATTGTTAATTGTTAATTGTTAATTGTTAATTGTTAATTGTTAATTGTTAATTGTGTTAATTGTTAATTGTTAATTGTTAATTGTTAATTGTTAATTGTTAATTGTTAATTGTTAATTGTTAATTGTTAATGTTAATTGTTAATTGTTAATTGTTAATTGTTAATT
>NW_022881466.1:0-33502 GCF_004382145.1 Drosophila mauritiana
CAATGCGAGTTATGACTCACACTTACTGGGAATTCCAAGTTCATGTGAACAGTTTCAGTTCACAATCCCAAGCATGAAAGTGGTTCAGCGGTTTACCCGGACCTCTCGGTCTAGGAAATACACGTTGATACTTTCATTGTAGCGCGCGTGCAGCCCAGGACATCTAAGGGCATCACAGACCTGTTATTGCTCAATCTCATTATTGCTAGACGCAATTTGTCCATTTAAGAAGCTAGTGTCCTTATAATGGGACAAACCAACAGGTACGGCTCCACTTACATAAACACATTCAAACACAATAAACATTTTACTGCCACCATGAATGAAGGCTACATAAGCTTCAGCACCATAATCCTGAAGATATCTATTTAATATATTTGAGTCTCGTTCGTTATCGGAATTAACCAGACAAATCACTCCACGAACTAAGAACGGCCATGCACCACCACCCATAGATTCGAGAAAGAGCTATCAATCTGTCTTACACACTTATGTTCGGACCTGGTAAGTTTTCCCGTGTTGAGTCAAATTAAGCCGCAGGCTCCACTCCTGGTGGTGCCCTTCCGTCAATTCCTTTAAGTTTCAGCTTTGCAACCATACTTCCCCCGGAGCCCAAAAGCTTTGGTTTCCCGGGAAGCGACTGAGAGAGCCATAAAAGTAGCTACACCCAATTGCTAGCTGGCATCGTTTATGGTTAGAACTAGGGCGGTATCTGATCGCCTTCGAACCTCTAACTTTCGTTCTTGATTAATGAAAACATCTTTGGCAAATGCTTTCGCTTAAGTTAGTCTTACGACGGTCCAAGAATTTCACCTCTCGCGTCGTAATACTAATGCCCCAAACTGCTTCTATTAATCATTACCTCTTGATCTGAAAACCAATGAAAGCAGAACAGAGGTCTTATTTCATTATCCATGCACAGAATATTCAGGCATTTGAAGCCTGCTTTAAGCACTCTAATTTGTTCAAAGTAATAGTACCGGCCCACAATAACACTCGTTTAAGAGCACTAGTGCAGGTTTTTAAATAGGAGGAACATATGAAAAATACAAGTATTTAATCACATATAAGAACTCCACCGGTAATACGCTTACATACATAAAGGTATAGTACTAACCACAATTGTAAGTTGTACTACCCGTATGAAGCACAAGTTCAACTACGAACGTTTTAACCGCAACAACTTTAATATACGCTATTGGAGCTGGAATTACCGCGTCTGCTGGCACCAGACTTGCCCTCCATTGGTCCTTGTTAAAGGATTTAAAGTGTACTCATTCAATTACAGGGCCTCGGATATGAGTCCTGTATTTGTATTTTTTCGTCACTACCTCCCCGAGCTGGGAGTGGGTAATTTACGCGCCTGCTGCCTTCCTTAGATGTGAGTTCAACCCAATATAACGATCTTGCGATCGCTTGGTTTTAGCCTAATAAAAGCACATGTCCCATAAGGTTCATGTTTTAATTGCATGTATTAGCTTAGAATTACCACAGTTATCAAGTAACTGTTAACGATCTAGGAACCATAACTGATATAATGAGCCTTTTGCGGTTTCACTTAATTCGTGTGTACTTAGACATGCATGGCTTAAATTTGAGACAAGCATATAACTACTGGCAGGATCAACCAGAATAATGTTTTTCCTTCATATTCCATTCATATATTTTGAATCGAAATAAGCATATAATAGATATATAGATATATAGATTTTTCACTTTATATAATTCCATGATTTTTATTATATTGAATAAAATTCAATATTTCGCCTTTGGGTAAAATTTTTAAATATATAAGTAAAAAAATCCATTCGATTACGGCCATTTTTATATAGCATTCGTAATCCATATTTTCATTTTTAATTTATACTTGTTTTACCAATATAACAAGAATTTCATCTAATTATTGTAATATATATATTTCTATAATTTTATCTTTTTATACATACATATTTCATTATAAAATATCATTTTATTTCCAACATACATAATTATGTATCCACACATGTACAATTTTTGTTTAACCAATATAAATATTAAGTTAAATCATTTGCATTTTGAAGATAAATTTAAAATTTATCTCTTTTCATATATATCTCTGGTAAAACCAAGCGCATATGATAATATTTCCACATTTAATATATAATTTTATATTTCTTTCATAAGAATCCATATTTGTATTATACCGTAACGATATAATAATCCAACTATACGGCAGGTAATAAATTAATATTTGCCTGCCTCCAAAAATTAACGATAATATATGGAAACGATTTGTTATTCTATATATAATAGAAACTTGACTTTTGTTTCAACGATATTATCTATAAAGCGTATATTCCTATTATCCGCGGAGCCAAGTCCCGTGTTCTATAGAACTGAGAACAAATTTGTACGGATAATAATATACTTTATTGTATGTAACCAATATAAACATAATCCGAAATAAATATTTCGAATAATGCGGGAGGTCGGCAACCACTGCCTACCTATAGTAGTTTTTGAACCCGCTGTCCTCAAAGCGGGTATTTTCAATTCCGTTTGCCACCCAACATACGGGCTATTCTCTTATATATTAAGAGATTATAGGAACATTTCATTTTTTTTCCATTATTCATATATAATATGATTATTTTTTCCCTTATACATATAATAATTAATCATTTTCATATGTATATTATTTAATTTACTCATATTATTGCCAAAATCATATGAATACATAAGTTTTGAACAATATGAGAGGTCGGCAACCACTGCCTACCTATAGTAGTTTTTGAACCCTCTGTCGTAATTCCGGTCGTTTACACTACTATACCCTCTCACTATAATGGCTTTTCTCTATAATACTAAGAGAATGTGGGATATTTTCAGCATTTTTTCCCTTATACATATAATAATTAATCATTTTCATATGTATATTATTTAATTTACTCATATTATTGCCAAAATCATATGAATACATAAGTTTTGAACAATATGAGAGGTCGGCAACCACTGCCTACCTATAGTAGTTTTTGAACCCTCTGTCGTAATTCCGGTCGTTTACACTACTATACCCTCTCACTATAATGGCTTTTCTCTATAATACTAAGAGAATGTGGGATATTTTCAGCATTTTTTCCCTTATACATATAATAATTAATCATTTTCATATGTATATTATTTAATTTACTCATATTATTGCCAAAATCATATGAATACATAAGTTTTGAACAATATGAGAGGTCGGCAACCACTGCCTACCTATAGTAGTTTTTGAACCCTCTGTCGTAATTCCGGTCGTTTACACTACTATACCCTCTCACTATAATGGCTTTTCTCTATAATACTAAGAGAATGTGGGATATTTTCAGCATTTTTTCCCTTATACATATAATAATTAATCATTTTCATATGTATATTATTTAATTTACTCATATTATTGCCAAAATCATATCAATACATAAGTTTTGAACAATATGAGAGGTCGGCAACCACTGCCTACCTATAGTAGTTTTTGAACCCTCTGTCGTAATTCCGGTCGTTTACACTACTATACCTCTCACTATAATGGCTTTTCTCTATAATACTAAGAGAATGTGGGATATTTTCAGCATTTTTTCCCTTATACATATAATAATTAATCATTTTCATATGTATATTATTTAATTTACTCATATTATTGCCAAAATCATATGAATACATAAGTTTTGAACAATATGAGAGGTCGGCAACCACTGCCTACCTATAGTAGTTTTTGAACCCTCTGTCGTAATTCCGGTCGTTTACACTACTATACCCTCTCACTATAATGGCTTTTCTCTATTATACTAAGAGAATGTGGGATATTTTCAGCATTTTTTCCCTTATACATATAATAATTAATAATTTTCATATGTATATTATTTAATTTACTCATATAATTGCCAAAATCATATGAATATACATAAGTTTTGAACAATATGAGAGGTCGGCAACCACTGCCTACCTATAGTAGTTTTTGAACCCTCTGTCGTAATTCCGGTCGTTTACACTACTATACCCTCTCACTATAATGGCTTTTCTCTATAATACTAAGAGAATGTGGGATATTTTCAGCATTTTTTCCCTTATACATATAATAATTAATCATTTTCATATGTATATTATTTAATTTACTCATATTATTGCCAAAATCATATGAATACATAAGTTTTGAACAATATCAGAGGTCAGCAACGGTCTTTCCTCTATAATACTAAGATAATATGGGAATATTTCATCATTTTTTCCCTTATACATTTATACATATAATATTTAATCATTTTATATGTATATTATTTAATTTACTCATATAATTGCCAAAATCAAATAAATACATAAGTTTTGAACAATATCAGAGGTCGGCAACGGTCTTTCCTCTATAATACTAAGATAATATGGGAATATTTCAGCATTTTTTCCCTTATACATATAATAATTAATCATTTTCATATGTATATTATTTAATTTACTCGTATAATTGCCAAAATCCTATGAAGACATAAGAGAATACAATATGAGAGGTCGGCGCAACCATAATATAGTAGTTGATGACGAGGTGTTTGGCAACTTGATACAATTCTTTAAAAAGTCTTTATATTAATTATATGATAGGGACAATATCATATGCGTCACTAAATTGATGACGAGGTGTTTGGCAACGTGACACAAATCATTAAAGTCTTTATATTAATTATATGATAAAGACAATATCATATGCGTCACTAAATTGATGACGAGGTATTTGGCAACTTGATACAATTCTTTAAAGTTTTTATATCAAAAATTATATGATAGGGACAATATCATATGCGTCACTAAATTGATGACGAGGTGTTTGGCAACTTGACACAATTCATTAAAGTCTTTATATTAATTATATGATAGGGACAATATCATATGCGTCACTAAATTGATGACGAGGTATTTGGCAACTTGATACAATTCTTTAAAGTTTTTATATCAAAAATTATATGATAGGGACAATATCATATGCGTCACTAAATTGATGACGAGGTGTTTGGCAACTTGACACAATTCATTAAAGTCTTTATATTAATTATATGATAGAGACAATATCATATGCGTCACTAAATTGATGACGAGGTATTTGGCAACTTGATACAATTCTTTAAAGTTTTTATATCAAAAATTATATGATAGGGACAATATCATATGCGTCACTAAATTGATGACGAGGTGTTTGGCAACTTGACACAATTCATTAAAGTCTTTATATTAATTATATGATAGGGACAATATCATATGCGTCACTAAATTGATGACGAGGTATTTGGCAACGTGATAGAATTCTTTAAAGTCTTTATATCAAAAATTATACGATAGGGACAATATCATATGCGTCACTAAATTGATGACGAGGTATTTGGCAACTTGATATAATTCTTTAAAGTCTTTATATCAAAAATTATATGATAGGGACAATATCATATGCGTCACTAAATTGATGACGAGGTGTTTGTTTGGCTACAGGAAAAATCATTTATTTATCGAATCATCAAGCAAAGGATAAGCTTCAGTGGATCGCAGTATGGCAGCTGCTCAACCACTTACAACACCTTGCCTGTTACAAAAGTCGTTTACAATTGATTCTAGGCTTTGTCATTGTATTAAATAATGCTTTTATATGTAACTAGCGCGGCATCAGGTGATCGAAGATCCTCCTAATTTACTATGTTACAAATTACATTGGCATCACATCCATTGTCGTTTATAAAATAAATTATAAACTTTAAATGGTTTAGAAGCCATACAATGCAAATTGCCCCTTATTTATCATTGCAGTCCAGCACGGATACGACCTTAGAGGCGTTCAGGCATAATCCAACGGACGTAGCGTCATACCACTGTTCGCTCGAACAAGTATTGTGCCATTGGTCCGTACCTGCGGTTCCTCTCGTACTACGCAGGAATGCTGTCGCAACAACGTTTTGTCATTAGTAGGGTAAAACTAACCTGTCTCACGACGGTCTAAACCCAGCTCACGTTCCCTTGCATGGGTGAACAATCCAACGCTTGGTGAATTTTGCTTCACAATGATAGGAAGAGCCGACATCGAAGGATCAAAAAGCGACGTCGCTATGAACGCTTGGCCGCCACAAGCCAGTTATCCCTATGGTAACTTTTCTGACACCTCTTGTTAAAAACTCTTTAAACCAAAAGGATCGATAGGCCGAGCTTTTGCTGTCCCTGTGTGTACTGAACACCGAGATCAAGTCAGCATTTGCCCTTTTGCTCTATGTGTGGTTTCTGTCCGCACTGAGCTGGCCTTGGGACACCTCCGTTATTATTTGAGAGATGTACCGCCCCAGTCAAACTCCCTACCTGGCAATGTCCTTGAATTGGATCATACCTGAGTAATTGGAGTTATACCAAATTTTCAAATCAAAAATACATAAATGCATCGTTTTATTAAAGAATTTGTTTGCGATTATATAACAAACTCGTGATACTTTGATCAAGAAGCTTGCATCAAAACCCAATACCATAAGATATAATAAATATATCCGTATAATGGCTAGGAAATGATACACGTTCCATTTAATCAAGTAAGTAAGGAAACAATAAGAGTAGTGGTATTTCATTGACGATACCAAACCGAGGTCTAATATCTCCCACTTATTCTACACCTCTTATGTCTCCTTACACTGCCAGATTAGAGTCAAGCTCAAAAGGGTCTTCTTTCCCCGCTAATTATTCCAAGCCCGTTCCCTTGGCTGTGGTTTCGCTAGATAGTAGATAGGGACAGTAGGAATCTCGTTAATCCATTCATGCGCGTCACTAATTAGATGACGAGGCATTTGGCTATTTTTTTTTTTTTTTTTTTTGATCGCGGAGGTATGGAAATCTATCGAAAGATACTAGGTCTGTCAACACTTCAGTTTCCTAGCATGCACGATTCATTGCTGAACCGAAGTTCCGCAACGCCTACGTACTAAAACCATCCTCATAGCCATTTATATATTACCATTATTTGCGATGTTTATGCCTTTATTGATGTTATGCCAAGACAGCAAGCAAATGTTTTGAACCAAACGTTTTAGCTAAGTCCAATCTCGGGAAAACCCGCTCAGGTACATGAACTGTTTAAAACAACCGAGACTGCCTCTCATAACCTGGACGCTAATGATATGACTATCATATTTGCTGAGGAGACCCTTCGCTATCAATCTTTTAACGGATTGACCACTCCAGATCCCCCTCCAGTTCAGGGTGGCAGAATGGAATTCAATGTCACCTGCGGCTTCGAATCTGCGACGCAATTCAGTTCGTATGTCCGGTCTGTCGTATCTATTGATTTTGCGCTGGTGCGCATCATCCATAGAGTGTCCGTCTGTCACAATTTGTATGTCGATCACATCAATGTGATTTTGTCGTAGTGCCACCAGGTCCGGTTTATTAAGGCCGGATTCGCACTGCAGACTTGGTTCAACAATGACCGCGCAGCCTCTCTCCTCAAGTCCCCGCTTGATTCGATTTACTACGCAGTTGTGTCTAGCTACGCGCCTCCCATGCGATCGGTAACATTTTTGCATTATATGGTTTGTTGTTTCGGGAGCGTCACATCCTGCACGACACTGTCGTTCCAATTCGTGCCTTCCCCTTGTAGTACGAGACTTCGTGGGTAGGGCATTTATCCGCAGACGAATACCGTCTATATATTCCTTTCCTGTTAGTAAACGCGTGGGTTGATTAACCCACCCGTGTTGCGGTCCCCAATGGCCCGCTTCACGGAGTCCGCTGCCATCAACTGAGAGGTACAATTTGTTCGCCCAATATTTTTCTATTGCCGGACGCGATAACAATTCATGTTGTTCTGCAAATAATCTATCTCGGGCCCGTTGTTTTTCGGCTTCGAGGAAAGAGCTGGCTACCTCGTTTTGCGTGAGGTGAGGCCATTTAATGTTACTCAAACGTCTTAGCCTTAACATTGGAGCTACCCATCTAAGTGATGGAATTCCGAGACCTCCACTTTTTGGGGCTGCGTGAATGAATGCTATCGGCACATCCAGCGGAAGATTTAGCCATCTTCGCACATAGTATCGTATTAGTTTGTCAGTTTTTCGTAGGACGCCTATCGCCACACTCCCAAGGGCTAACTTGTGATAGAGCTGTGGGATAAGGACAGTCCTTAGGGCGAACATCCTCTGTTGTGGTTTGAGGGGGGCCTTTGTCAATCTTTGTAGCTTTGGACCAATGTCCTCGGCCGGATTGCATCGAACCCTCCCAGTTGCAGTGAAGTTGATGCCTAAGTACTTCCACTCGTCCGTTCGCTTCAATGATGGAATCTCTCTTGAGCCTACGTAAAAGCTCTGTGCCTCTAGCACGGTACACTTCTGTTTCGGCTGGCCCTTAATGCCAACGGTAAAACATTTCTCGGCATTAAGTTTGAGGCCGACGAGAGATAGAAAATCCAACGTTCTGTCCAACAATACTTGAAGTCCCATTCGAGTTTCAGCAAATAGTACCAAATCATCTGCAAACGCGGCCGCGTTAGTAATGGCATTTCCGACTCTGGCACCAATTTCGCTGGGTAGGTTTCTAAGTAACCTGTCCATTACCAAGTTAAATAGAATAGGAGACAAAGGGTCACCCTGCTTCACTCCTCTAGCAGGGACGAATTCCTCTGAACTCCAACCGTCCCCATTGAGACTGGTACCGCCACCCTCGTACGTATTCTGTACGTAGTCAACGAAGCCCTTTGGCGCACCATAAGCACGTAAGGTGTCATATATAGATGCATGCGATAGAGAGTCATAGTTACTCCCGCCGTTGACCCGCGCTTACTTGAATTTCTTCACTTTGACATTCAGAGCACTGGGCAGAAATCACATTGTGTCAACACCCGCTAGGGCCATCACAATGCTTTGTTTTAATTAGACAGTCGGATTCCCCAAGTCCGTGCCAGTTCTGAATTGATTGTTAATTGATAATCGTTATAATTGATAAGAACTAATTGGTTTAACCCAAATAGTATTCTTAAAAATTTTAGCAAGAAAGTTCCACAATTGGCTACGTAACTAAACTATCCGGGGAACAAGTAACTAACATAAATGCTAGAAACTCTATTTACCCAGAACGAGCACATAAACCATGTTATTGTTTCCCAATCAAGCCCGACTATCTCAATCTTCAGAGCCAATCCTTATCCCGAAGTTACGGATCTAATTTGCCGACTTCCCTTACCTACATTATTCTATCGACTAGAGACTCTTCACCTTGGAGACCAGCTGCGGATATTGGTACGGCCTGTTGAGAAGTTTGCGTGTCCCCACCATAAATTTTCAAGGTCCGAGGAGAAAATATCGACACAACAGTATATGTCATGCTCTTCTAGCCCATCTACCATATCTCTCTGCGAAAGACTTCCATGGTAGTACGGCTATAAAACAGAAAAGAAAACTCTTCCGATATCTCTCGACGGCTTCTTTATGGTCGTTCCTGTTGCCAGGATGAGCACGAGGCCCATATTTAATAACAAACGGATACTCAACAGGTTACGGAATTGGAACCGTATTCCCTTTCGTTCAAAATTATTCAAGTGTATTATATTCGCTTTGTTTATATAGTTAGGCATTTTTGTTTTACTTGAAAATTTTCGGCTTTCGCCTTGAACTTAGGACCGACTAACTCGTGATCAACCACTGTTCACACGAAACCCTTCTCCACTTCAGTCCTCCAAGGTCTCATTCGATTATTTGCTACTACCACCAAGATCTGTACCAATGGCAGCTCCATGCAGGCTTACGCCAAACACTTCTACGCATACCATTGTACCTTCCTACTCACTAAAGTTTCAAAATTTATATCACAAGTAATATAAATCATCTACTTTAGCGGTAATGTATAGGTATACAACTTAAGCGCCATCCATTTTAAGGGCTAGTTGCTTCGGCAGGTGAGTTGTTACACACTCCTTAGCGGATTTCGACTTCCATGATCACCGTCCTGCTGTTTTAAGCAACCAACGCCTTTCATGGTATCTGCATGAGTTGTTAATTTGGGCACCGTAACATTACGTTTGGTTCATCCCACAGCGCCAGTTCTGCTTACCAAAAGTGGCCCACTGGGCACATTATATCATAACCTTGAACTTCATATCAAGAAAGTTAAGGTTCTTACCCATTTAAAGTTTGAGAATAGGTTAAGATCGTTTCGACCCTAAGGCCTCTAATCATTCGCTTTACCAGATAAGATTATTTTATATAATATTAAAATGCACCAGCTATCCTGAGGGAAACTTCGGAAGGAACCAGCTACTTGCCCTCCAATTGGTCCTTGTTAAAGGATTTAAAGTGTACTCATTCCAATTACAGGGCCTCGGATATGAGTCCTGTATTGTTATTTTTCGTCACTACCTCCCCGAGCTGGGAGTGGGTAATTTACGCGCCTGCTGCCTTCCTTAGATGTGGTAGCCGTTTCTCAGGCTCCCTCTCCGGAATCGAACCCTGATTCCCCGTTACCCGTTGCAACCATGGTAGTCCTAGATACTACCATTAAAAGTTGATAGGGCAGACATTTGAAAGATCTGTCGTCGGTACAAGACCATACGATCTGCATGTTATCTAGAGTTCAACCAATATAACGATCTTGCGATCGCTTGGTTTTAGCCTAATAAAAGCACATGTCCCTTAAGGTTCATGTTTTAATTGCATGTATTAGCTCTAGAATTACCACAGTTATCCAAGTAACTGTTAACGATCTAAGGAACCATAACTGATATAATGAGCCTTTTGCGGTTTCACTTTTAATTCGTGTGTACTTAGACATGCATGGCTTAATCTTTGAGACAAGCATATAACTACTGGCAGGATCAACCAGAATAATGTTTTTCCTTCATATTCCATTCATATATTTTGAATCGAAATAAGCAATATAATAGATATATAGATATATAGATTTTTCACTTTATATAATTCCATGATTTTTATTATATTGAATAAAATTCAATATTTCGCCTTTGGGTAAAATTTTAAATATATAAGTAAAAAATCCATTCGATTACGGCCATTTTTATATAGCATTCGTAATCCATATTTTCATTTTTAATTTATACTTGTTTTACCAATATAACAAGAATTTCATCTAATTATTGTAATATATATATTTCTATAATTTTATCTTATTATACATACATATTTCATTATAAAATATCATTTTATTTCCAACATACATAATTATTGTATCCACACATGTACAATTTTTGTTTAACCAATATAAATATTAAGTTAAATCATTTGCATTTTGAAGATAAATTTAAAATTTATCTCTTTTCATATATATCTCTGGTAATATATAACATAAAAGCAAGCGCATATGATAATATTTCCACATTTAATATATAATTTTATATTTCTTTCATAAGAATCCATATTTGTATTATACCGTAACGATATAATAATCCAACTATACGGCAGGTAATAAATTAATATTTGCCTGCCTCCAAAAATTAACGATAATATATGGAAACGATTTGTTATTCTATATATAATAGAAACTTGACTTTTGTTTCAACGATATTATCTATAAAGCGTATATTTTTATTATCCGCGGAGCCAAGTCCCGTGTTCTATAGAACTGAGAAACAAATTTGTACGGATAATAATATACTTTATTGTATGTAACCAATATAAACATAATCCGAAATAAATATTTCGAATAATGCGGGAGGTCGGCAACCACTGCCTACCTATAGTAGTTTTTGAACCCGCTGTCCTCAAAGCGGGTATTTTCATTTCCGTTTGCCACCCAACATACGGGCTATTCTCTTATATATTAAGAGATTATAGGAACATTTCATTTTTTTTCCATTATTCATATATAATATGATTATTTTTTCCCTTATACATATAATAATTAATCATTTTCATATGTATATTATTTAATTTACTCATATTATTGCCAAAATCATATGAATACATAAGTTTTGAACAATATGAGAGGTCGGCAACCACTGCCTACCTATAGTAGTTTTTGAACCCTCTGTCGTAATTCCGGTCGTTTACACTACTATACCCTCTCACTATAATGGCTTTTCTCTATAATACTAAGAGAATGTGGGATATTTTCAGCATTTTTTCCCTTATACATATAATAATTAATCATTTTCATATGTATATTATTTAATTTACTCATATTATTGCCAAAATCATATGAATACATAAGTTTTGAACAATATGAGAGGTCGGCAACCACTGCCTACCTATAGTAGTTTTTGAACCCTCTGTCGTAATTCCGGTCGTTTACACTACTATACCCTCTCACTATAATGGCTTTTCTCTATAATACTAAGAGAATGTGGGATATTTTCAGCATTTTTTCCCTTATACATATAATAATTAATCATTTTCATATGTATATTATTTAATTTACTCATATTATTGCCAAAATCATATGAATACATAAGTTTTGAACAATATGAGAGGTCGGCAACCACTGCCTACCTATAGTAGTTTTTGAACCCTCTGTCGTAATTCCGGTCGTTTACACTACTATACCCTCTCACTATAATGGCTTTTCTCTATAATACTAAGAGAATGTGGGATATTTTCAGCATTTTTTCCCTTATACATATAATAATTAATCATTTTCATATGTATATTATTTAATTTACTCATATTATTGCCAAAATCATATGAATACATAAGTTTTGAACAATATGAGAGGTCGGCAACCACTGCCTACCTATAGTAGTTTTTGAACCCTCTGTCGTAATTCCGGTCGTTTACACTACTATACCCTCTCACTATAATGGCTTTTCTCTATTATACTAAGAGAATGTGGGATATTTTCAGCATTTTTTCCCTTATACATATAATAATTAATAATTTTCATATGTATATTATTTAATTTACTCATATAATTGCCAAAATCATATGAATATACATAAGTTTTGAACAATATGAGAGGTCGGCAACCACTGCCTACCTATAGTAGTTTTTGAACCCTCTGTCGTAATTCCGGTCGTTTACACTACTATACCCTCTCACTATAATGGCTTTTCTCTATAATACTAAGAGAATGTGGGAATATTTCAGCATTTTTTCCCCTATACATATAATAATTAATAATTTTCATATGTATATTATTTAATTTACTCATATAATTGCCAAAATCATATGAATACATAAGTTTTGAACAATATGAGAGGTCGGCAACCACTGCCTACCTATAGTAGTTTTTGAACCCTCTGTCGTAATTCCGGTCGTTTACACTACTATACCCTCTCACTATAATGGCTTTTCTCTATAATACTAAGAGAATGTGGGAATATTTCAGCATTTTTTCCCCTATACATATAATAATTAATAATTTTCATATGTATATTATTTAATTTACTCATATAATTGCCAAAATCATATAAATACATAAGTTTTGAACAATATCAGAGGTCAGCAACGGTCTTTCCTCTATAATACTAAGATAATATGGGAATATTTCATCATTTTTTCCCTTATACATTTATACATATAATATTTAATAATTTTATATGTATATTATTTAATTTACTCATATAATTGCCAAAATCAAATAAATACATAAGTTTTGAACAATATCAGAGGTCGGCAACGGTCTTTCCTCTATAATACTAAGATAATATGGGAATATTTCAGCATTTTTTCCCTTATACATATAATAATTAATCATTTTCATATGTATATTATTTAATTTACTCGTATAATTGCCAAAATCCTATGAAGACATAAGAGAATACAATATGAGAGGTCGGCGCAACCATAATATAGTAGTTGATGACGAGGTGTTTGGCAACTTGATACAATTCTTTAAAAAGTCTTTATATTAATTATATGATAGGGACAATATCATATGCGTCACTAAATTGATGACGAGGTGTTTGGCAACTTGATACAATTCTTTAAAGTCTTTATATTAATTATATGATAGGGACAATATCATATGCGTCACTAAATTGATGACGAGGTATTTGGCAACTTGATACAATTCTTTAAAGTTTTTATATCAAAAATTATATGATAGGGACAATATCATATGCGTCACTAAATTGATGACGAGGTGTTTGGCAACTTGACACAATTCATTAAAGTCTTTATATTAATTATATGATAGGGACAATATCATATGCGTCACTAAATTGATGACGAGGTATTTGGCAACTTGATACAATTCTTTAAAGTTTTTATATCAAAAATTATATGATAGGGACAATATCATATGCGTCACTAAATTGATCAGTCGCGATCGAACACTCAACGAGTGCAGACGTGCCTGCGGACCGCAAGCAAGAAATTGTTTCGCTTTTTTCGTATTTCGTTACCTCCGTTATTCGCATACCGGTCACCGCGTCGCGAGACATCGCCGCGCGCTCTGATTGGTTCAGCTCGCGTGCCTAACGGACTCGCACCAACACTAACGCACACTCGAGCGTGCGTGTTATCTGGTTGTTTACATCAAGCGCATAGTTTAGCAACTTTAACACAGCAGCAGCCACGTGCAGTGGTTGGTTCTCCGACCAACTGTACCCAGCTCCCCCCCCCCTTCTACCCATCACCCTACACCATGGATTGGCAGGCCCCCCCGCGTGTCATCAAGCCAGGCAAATCTACGCCCTGCAAGAAGGCCCTAAGAGCAAGGGAGCCCAGCACTAGCAGCGACTCCAGCACCTCGCATTCGGAGCCCGGTGAGGTCAAGCGCAAGCCTGCGCGCAAGCCCCAAATGGAGGAACTTGACGTCACGCCCAGCACCAGCGCAGCTTCGCGTCGTAGGTTAGCAAACAACCAATTTGCCATCCTCTCGAGCGATGAGGAAGACAATGACGACGACGACCAAGCCGCCTCAGACGAAGAACCTGTACCCGCTGCCAACAAAACCCCGGACAAACCCAAGCCTACCCCGAGGACTTTCAAGCCACCCCCGATATTCATCCCGGACGTGACCAACATTTCTGCTCTGATCAAGATGATTACGACTCTCGTGGGTCCCAGCAAAGACTTCACATACAAATCGGAACGCAACAACGTGCGTGTAATGATGCCTGACAAGGAGTCTTACTCCGAGCTTCGTAGGCACCTGGTTTCCCAGAACAAAAGGCATCGCACGTTCCAGCCCAAAGATGAGAGGGCATACAGAGTCGTAATCAAGGGATTACACCACACCGCCGATCGTGACGAGATTCAAGAGGAACTTGAAAGACTAGGGCATAAGGTCAGAGACCTGCATAATCCTATTGGTAGGAAAACCAAGGAGCCACTCGGGTTATTTTTCGCCAACATGGAACCCGCCAGTAACAACAAGGAGGTCTACCAAATCAGGAGACTGTGCAGGTCGGTCGTCACCATCGAGCCTCCCCGTAAATTCAACGACGTGCCTCAGTGCTTTAGATGCCAAGGGTTTGGACATACCCAGCGCTACTGCTTCCTCGAGCACCGATGCGTGAAATGTGGTGGCCAACACGACTCCAGGACTTGCACTAAGAAGGAGGATGAGAAGGCATGCTGCCTTCACTGCCAAGCTGACCACCCCGCTTCATACAGAGGATGCCCTGCCTACAAGAAGGCCAAGGCACAGCAAGCCCCTAAACCTAGACCGGCCACACCCACCAGCAAGCCCAGCACCATCCAGATCCCAAACATCTCCAACATGAGCTATAAAGACGCGCTCAAGGCTACTCATGTACCACAGCAATCTGATCCCAACCAAAACCGCCAAACCCCACCAGAAGCTCCGCAATCCAATAACCTGGAACAAATCTTTGCCCGTTTTCAAGGAATGGTTGAAAGTATGATGGAGAAAATGTTCTCCCAAATGACGCAGCTTATTGCTTCCATCCTCAATGCCAAATCATGGAAATAAGCCTGAACATAGTCATTTGGAATGCTAACGGCCTGCAGAGGAGCAGAGCCGAGGTAGAATACCTTATAAAAACGGAAGCGATTGACATACTCCTTGTATCCGAAACCCATTTTTGTCCACGATCCCACTACAACATCAGCGGCTATGATGTTTTACTCGCCAACCATCCATCTGGCAGAGCGCGCGGAGGAGCAGCCATGCTCATCAGGAGTGGTATCCAGTACACGGAGCTACCTGCGTTCCAGGAGGAATGGGCCCAGTGTGCCCTGGCTCGAATCTCCAGCCTTCAGGGGGACATCACCATTGGAGCGGTCTACTTCCCCCCCAGACACTCAGTCACCGAGACTCGCTTACAAGAGCTTTTCGAGTCCTTTGGTCCTCGCTTCATAGCAGCCGGTGACTTTAACGCCAAACACTCTTGGTGGGGGTCCCGCTCCATCAACCCCAAAGGCAGAACGCTCCACAAGTTCGTGCAGAGCAGAAGACTGAATTGCCACTCCACTGGTGAGCCAACCCACTGGCCTACTAACCCTGTCTTGTCTCCCGACCTCTTGGATTTTGCCATCTCCAAAGGCATAGGACAAGCCAGACTCTCATGCACCACATACAACAAGCTGCTATCCGACCACAGTGCAATAAGAATGCTCCTCAATATCCCAGTCCTAAAAAAAGACCTGCCCAGAAGACTCACCGGGAAGCATACCGACTCCTCCAAATTTACCTTCTGGATGCTATCCTCCCTGGACCTGGATCCTCCTCTTTCCTCCCCAAGAGACATTGATGCGGCGATTAATACACTCACTGAGGAAATGCACAATGCGGCTAAGTTCGCCAACCCTCCTCCTCCAACTACCCCGAGAACACCTGAGCGAGATCTCCACCTTTGGTCTCCAGAGATTGCGGCCTTCGTGGCGGAGAAGAGGCGCCTCAGACGTACTTGGTTCTCCTCGCGCAACCCAAGGGATAAAGCGGCACTCAACAGAGCCAGAAAGGAGCTTAAGGTCAAGCTTTGCACACTACGGCAGGACTCATTCAATCGATTCCTTGAAGAGCTGGAACCTGGTGACCCGCAACACAACCTGTGGCATGTCACGCGCCACATCAGGAGGCCTGCAAAAAAGGCGTCGCCAGTGCGCAAAGCGGATGGCTCTTGGTGCCGTTCCGATGACGAAAGAGCAGAAGCATTCGCAGATCACCTCCAGAACGCATTCACCCCATTCAACAGATGCACTGGTGAAGAGCGTGCTGCCACCACCAGGTTCCTTGAGAGTCCATCTCCACCCAGCTTGCCGATAGAGCCCGTCACCCCTGAAGAGGTTGCGCAGGAGATCGCCTCCCTAAAGGCCAGCAAATCCCCCGGACTGGATCGTATCGACGCCACTTCCCTCAAAATTATGCCTCCTCCTTGCTCCCAGATGTTGGCTAACATCTTCAACAGCTGCTTCTCACTAGGGTACTTCCCGAGATCATGGAAACGTGCAGAAGTCATCCTCATCCTTAAACCCGGAAAACCTGAAGCCAATCTTGCCTCATATAGACCGATTAGTTTGCTGGCAATACTCTCCAAAATACTCGAAAGAGTATTTCTGCGCAGAGTGTTGCCAGTACTGGACGAGGCTGGTTTGATCCCGGATCACCAGTTTGGATTCAGGCGATCTCATGGAACACCCGAACAATGCCACCGGCTCGTATCAAGAATCCTCGATGCATTCGAGAAGAAAAGATACTGTTCGGCCGTCTTCCTCGATGTCAAGCAGGCGTTTGACAGAGTGTGGCATTCCGGTCTCCTCCACAAACTCAAGTCCCACCTTCCCAGTTCCCACTACGCTCTACTCAAATCTTACACCGAAGGAAGAGAATTCCAAGTGCGTTGCGGATCCTCATCCAGCACGCCAAGGCCCATAAGAGCCGGAGTACCTCAAGGCAGCGTCCTTGGTCCCATCCTCTACACCCTCTTCACAGCAGACCTTCCTATAATACCCTCCCGTCACCTCACAATAGCCACCTATGCCGACGACACCGCGTTCCTCGCCACCGCTACTAATCCAGATGGAGCTTCAGCCATCATCCAGAGGCAACTGGATGCTTTGAATCCATGGCTAAAACGATGGAATATTGCGGTTAACGCCGAAAAATCCTCCCATACAACATTTTCCCTGCGCAGAGGAGAATGCCCTCCGGTCACTCTTGACGGCGACACGATCCCCACTACCAGCACCTCCAAATACCTAGGGCTTACACTGGATAGAAGGCTGACATGGGGCCCTCACATTGATAGGAAGCGTACCCAGGCCAACATACGCCTTAAGCAACTCCACTGGCTTGTTGGGAAAAGTTCCAAGCTGAGGGACAAAACGAAGCTGCTTGTCTACAAGACTATTCTCAAGCCAATATGGACTTATGGAATCCAGCTGTGGGGCACCACAAGTGCTTCAAACAGAAGAAAGATCCAGCAATTCCAGAACCGATGCTTGAGAATAGTCTCCAACGCCCATCCCTATCACGAGAATACTGCCATCCACGAGGAGCTCGGAATTCCCTGGGTGGAAGACGAGATCTACCGACTCAGTGAGAGATACGCCAGAAGACTGGAGAATCACCCCAACCACCTGGCCATCAATCTGTTAGACAACAGTCAATCCACAAGACGTCTGCAGAGAACGCACCCGCTTGACCTCACGCAACATTAATGTAAATTTGTAACCCCTACCCAAGTACATTTTAAGTACTCCCCGTATGTCAATGTTCCCCCACATAAAATTTAATTATTGTCCATTAGGACAGATTTTAAATAAATAAAACAGATACACAAAAAAAAAAAAAAAAAAAAACTAAATTGATGACGAGGTGTTTGGCAACTTGACACAATTCATTAAAGTCTTTATATTAATTATATGATAGAGACAATATCATATGCGTCACTAAATTGATGACGAGGTATTTGGCAACTTGATACAATTCTTTAAAGTTTTTATATCAAAAATTATATGATAGGGACAATATCATATGCGTCACTAAATTGATGACGAGGTGTTTGGCAACTTGACACAATTCATTAAAGTCTTTATATTAATTATATGATAGGGACAATATCATATGCGTCACTAAATTGATCAGTCGCGATCGAACACTCAACGAGTGCAGACGTGCCTGCGGACCGCAAGCAAGAAATTGTTTCGCTTTTTTCGTATTTCGTTACCTCCGTTATTCGCATACCGGTCACCGCGTCGCGAGATATCGCCGCGCGCTCTGATTGGTTCAGCTCGCGTGCCTAACGGACTCGCACCAACACTAACGCACACTCGAGCGTGCGTGTTATCTGGTTGTTTACATCAAGCGCATAGTTAAGCAACTTTAACACAGCAGCAGCCACGTGCAGTGGTTTGTTCTCCGACCAACTGTACCCAGCTCCCCCCCCCCCCCCCCCCCCCTTCTACCCATCACCCTACACCATGGATTGGCAGGCCCCCCCGCGTGTCATCAAGCCAGGCAAATCTACGCCCTGCAAGAAGGCCCTAAGAGCAAGGGAGCCCAGCACTAGCAGCGACTCCAGCACCTCGCATTCGGAGCCCGGTGAGGTCAAGCGCAAGCCTGCGCGCAAGCCCCAAATGGAGGAACTAGACGTCACGCCCAGCACCAGCGCAGCTTCGCGTCGTAGGTTAGCAAACAACCAGTTTGCCATCCTCTCGAGCGATGAGGAAGACAATGACGACGACGACCAAGCCGCCTCAGACGAAGAACCTGTACCCGCTGCCAACAAAACCCCGGACAAACCCAAGCCTACCCCGAGGACTTTCAAGCCACCCCCGATATTCATCCCGGACGTGACCAACATTTCTGCTCTGATCAAGATGATTACGACTCTCGTGGGTCCCAGCAAAGACTTCACATACAAATCGGAACGCAACAACGTGCGTGTAATGATGCCTGACAAGGAGTCTTACTCCGAGCTTCGTAGGCACCTGGTTTCCCAGAACAAAAGGCATCGCACGTTCCAGCCCAAAGATGAGAGGGCATACAGAGTCGTAATCAAGGGATTACACCACACCGCCGATCGTGACGAGATTCAAGAGGAACTTGAAAGACTAGGGCATAAGGTCAGAGACCTGCATAATCCTATTGGTAGGAAAACCAAGGAGCCACTCGGGTTATTTTTCGCCAACATGGAACCCGCCAGTAACAACAAGGAGGTCTACCAAATCAGGAGACTGTGCAGGTCGGTCGTCACCATCGAGCCTCCCCGTAAATTCAACGACGTGCCTCAGTGCTTTAGATGCCAAGGGTTTGGACATACCCAGCGCTACTGCTTCCTCGAGCACCGATGCGTGAAATGTGGTGGCCAACACGACTCCAGGACTTGCACTAAGAAGGAGGATGAGAAGGCATGCTGCCTTCACTGCCAAGCTGACCACCCCGCTTCATACAGAGGATGCCCTGCCTACAAGAAGGCCAAGGCACAGCAAGCCCCTAAACCCAGACCGGCCACACCCACCAGCAAGCCCAGCACCATCCAGATCCCAAACATCTCCAACATGAGCTATAAAGACGCGCTCAAGGCTACTCATGTACCACAGCAATCCGATCCCAACCAAAACCGCCAAACCCCACCCGAAGCTCCGCAATCCAATAACCTGGAACAAATCTTTTCCCCGTTTTCAAGGAATGGTTGAAAGTATGATGGAGAAAATGTTCTCCCAAATGACGCAGCTTATTGCTTCCATCCTCAATGCCAAATCATGGAAATAAGCCTGAACATAGTCATTTGGAATGCTAACGGCCTGCAGAGGAGCAGAGCCGAGGTAGAATACCTTATAAAAACGGAAGCGATTGACATACTCCTTGTATCCGAAACCCATTTTTGTCCACGATCCCACTACAACATCAGCGGCTATGATGTTTTACTCGCCAACCATCCATCTGGCAGAGCGCGCGGAGGAGCAGCCATGCTCATCAGGAGTGGTATCCAGTACACGGAGCTACCTGCGTTCCAGGAGGAATGGGCCCAGTGTGCCCTGGCTCGAATCTCCAGCCTTCAGGGGGACATCACCATTGGAGCGGTCTACTTCCCCCCCAGACACTCAGTCACCGAGACTCGCTTACAAGAGCTTTTCGAGTCCTTTGGTCCTCGATTCATAGCAGCCGGTGACTTTAACGCCAAACACTCTTGGTGGGGGTCCCGCTCCATCAACCCCAAAGGCAGAACGCTCCACAAGTTCGTGCAGAGCAGAAGACTGAATTGCCACTCCACTGGTGAGCCAACCCACTGGCCTACTAACCCTGCCTTGTCTCCCGACCTCTTGGATTTTGCCATCTCCAAAGGCATAGGACAAGCCAGACTCTCATGCACCACATACAACAAGCTGCTATCCGACCACAGTGCAATAAGAATGCTCCTCAATATCCCAGTCCTAAAAAAAGACCTGCCCAGAAGACTCACCGGGAAGCATACCGACTCCTCCAAATTTACCTTCTGGATGCTATCCTCCCTGGACCTGGATCCTCCTCTTTCCTCCCCAAGAGACATTGATGCGGCGATTAATACACTCACTGAGGAAATGCACAATGCGGCTAAGTTCGCCAACACTCCTCCTCCAACTACCCCGAGAACACCTGAGCGAGATCTCCACCTTTGGTCTCCAGAGATTGCGGCCTTCGTGGCGGAGAAGAGGCGCCTCAGACGTATTTGGTTCTCCTCGCGCAACCCAAGGGATAAAGCGGCACTCAACAGAGCCAGCAAGGAGCTTAAGGTCAAGCTTTGCACACTACGGCAGGACTCATTCAATCGATTCCTTGAAGAGCTGGAACCTGGTGACCCGCAACACAATCTGTGGCATGTCACGCGCCACATCAGGAGGCCTGCAAAAAAGGCGTCGCCAGTGCGCAAAGCGGATGGCTCTTGGTGCCGTTCCGATGACGAAAGAGCAGAAGCATTCGCAGATCACCTCCAGAACGCATTCACCCCATTCAACAGATGCACTGGTGAAGAGCGTGCTGCCACCACCAGGTTCCTTGAGAGTCCATCTCCACCCAGCTTGCCGATAGAGCCCGTCACCCCTGAAGAGGTTGCGCAGGAGATCGCCTCCCTAAAGGCCAGCAAATCCCCCGGACTGGATCGTATCGACGCCACTTCCCTCAAAATTATGCCTCCTCCTTGCTCCCAGATGTTGGCTAACATCTTCAACAGCTGCTTCTCACTAGGGTACTTCCCGAGATCATGGAAACGTGCAGAAGTCATCCTCATCCTTAAACCCGGAAAACCTGAAGCCAATCTTGCCTCATATAGACCGATTAGTTTGCTGGCAATACTCTCCAAAATACTCGAAAGAGTATTTCTGCGCAGAGTGTTGCCAGTACTGGACGAGGCTGGTTTGATCCCGGATCACCAGTTTGGATTCAGGCGATCTCATGGAACACCCGAACAATGCCACCGGCTCGTATCAAGAATCCTCGATGCATTCGAGAAGAAAAGATACTGTTCGGCCGTCTTCCTCGATGTCAAGCAGGCGTTTGACAGAGTGTGGCATTCCGGTCTCCTCCACAAACTCAAGTCCCACCTTCCCAGTTCCCACTACGCTCTACTCAAATCTTACACCGAAGGAAGAGAATTCCAAGTGCGTTGCGGATCCTCATCCAGCACGCCAAGGCCCATAAGAGCCGGAGTACCTCAAGGCAGCGTCCTTGGTCCCATCCTCTACACCCTCTTCACAGCAGACCTTCCTATAATACCCTCCCGTCACCTCACAATAGCCACCTATGCCGACGACACCGCGTTCCTCGCCACCGCTACTAATCCAGATGGAGCTTCAGCCATCATCCAGAGGCAACTGGATGCTTTGAATCCATGGCTAAAACGATGGAATATTGCGGTTAACGCCGAAAAATCCTCCCATACAACATTTTCCCTGCGCAGAGGAGAATGCCCTCCGGTCACTCTTGACGGCGACACGATCCCCACTACCAGCACCTCCAAATACCTAGGGCTTACACTGGATAGAAGGCTGACATGGGGCCCTCACATTGATAGGAAGCGTACCCAGGCCAACATACGCCTTAAGCAACTCCACTGGCTTGTTGGGAAAAGTTCCAAGCTGAGGGACAAAACGAAGCTGCTTGTCTACAAGACTATTCTCAAGCCAATATGGACTTATGGAATCCAGCTGTGGGGCACCACAAGTGCTTCAAACAGAAGAAAGATCCAGCAATTCCAGAACCGATGCTTGAGAATAGTCTCCAACGCCCATCCCTATCACGAGAATACTGCCATCCACGAGGAGCTCGGAATTCCCTGGGTGGAAGACGAGATCTACCGACTCAGTGAGAGATACGCCAGAAGACTGGAGAATCACCCCAACCACCTGGCCATCAATCTGTTAGACAACAGTCAATCCACAAGACGTCTGCAGAGAACGCACCCGCTTGACCTCACGCAACATTAATGTAAATTTGTAACCCCTACCCAAGTACATTTTAAGTACTCCCCGTATGTCAATGTTCCCCCACATAAAATTTAATTATTGTCCATTAGGACAGATTTTAAATAAATAAAACAGATACACAAAAAAAAAAAAAAAAAAAAAAAAAAACTAAATTGATGACGAGGTGTTTGGCAACGTGACACAAATCATTAAAGTCTTTATATTAATTATATGATAGAGACAATATCATATGCGTCACTAAATTGATGACGAGGTATTTGGCAACTTGATAGAATTCTTTAAAGTCTTTATATCAAAAATTATATGATAGGGACAATATCATATGCGTCACTAAATTGATGACGAGGTGTTTGGCAACTTGACACAATTCATTAAAGTCTTTATATTAATTATATGATAGAGACAATATCATATGCGTCACTAAATTGATGACGAGGTATTTGGCAACTTGATACAATTCTTTAAAGTTTTTATATCAAAAATTATATGATAGGGACAATATCATATGCGTCACTAAATTGATGACGAGGTGTTTGGCAACTTGACACAATTCATTAAAGTCTTTATATTAATTATATGATAGGGACAATATCATATGCGTCACTAAATTGATGACGAGGTATTTGGCAACTTGATACAATTCTTTAAAGTTTTTATATCAAAAATTATATGATAGGGACAATATCATATGCGTCACTAAATTGATGACGAGGTGTTTGGCAACTTGACACAATTCATTAAAGTCTTTATATTAATTATATGATAGGGACAATATCATATGCGTCACTAAATTGATGACGAGGTATTTGGCAACGTGATAGAATTCTTTAAAGTCTTTATATCAAAAATTATACGATAGGGACAATATCATATGCGTCACTAAATTGATGACGAGGTATTTGGCAACTTGATATAATTCTTTAAAGTCTTTATATCAAAAATTATATGATAGGGACAATATCATATGCGTCACTAAATTGATGACGAGGTGTTTGTTTGGCTACAGGAAAAATCATTTATTTATCGAATCATCAAGCAAAGGATAAGCTTCAGTGGATCGCAGTATGGCAGCTGCTCAACCACTTACAACACCTTGCCTGTTACAAAAGTCGTTTACAATTGATTCTAGGCTTTGTCATTGTATTAAATAATGCTTTTATATGTAACTAGCGCGGCATCAGGTGATCGAAGATCCTCCTAATTTACTATGTTACAAATTACATTGGCATCACATCCATTGTCGTTTATAAAATAAATTATAAACTTTAAATGGTTTAGAAGCCATACAATGCAAATTGCCCCTTATTTATCATTGCAGTCCAGCACGGATACGACCTTAGAGGCGTTCAGGCATAATCCAACGGACGTAGCGTCATACCACTGTTCGCTCGAACAAGTATTGTGCCATTGGTCCGTACCTGCGGTTCCTCTCGTACTACGCAGGAATGCTGTCGCAACAACGTTTTGTCATTAGTAGGGTAAAACTAACCTGTCTCACGACGGTCTAAACCCAGCTCACGTTCCCTTGCATGGGTGAACAATCCAACGCTTGGTGAATTTTGCTTCACAATGATAGGAAGAGCCGACATCGAAGGATCAAAAAGCGACGTCGCTATGAACGCTTGGCCGCCACAAGCCAGTTATCCCTATGGTAACTTTTCTGACACCTCTTGTTAAAAACTCTTTAAACCAAAAGGATCGATAGGCCGAGCTTTTGCTGTCCCTGTGTGTACTGAACACCGAGATCAAGTCAGCATTTGCCCTTTTGCTCTATGTGTGGTTTCTGTCCGCACTGAGCTGGCCTTGGGACACCTCCGTTATTATTTGAGAGATGTACCGCCCCAGTCAAACTCCCTACCTGGCAATGTCCTTGAATTGGATCATACCTGAGTAATTGGAGTTATACCAAATTTTCAAATCAAAAATACATAAATGCATCGTTTTATTAAAGAATTTGTTTGCGATTATATAATAAACTCGTGATACTTTGATCAAGAAGCTTGCATCAAAACCCAATACCATAAGATATAATAAATATATCCGTATAATGGCTAGGAAATGATACACGTTCCATTTAATCAAGTAAGTAAGGAAACAATAAGAGTAGTGGTATTTCATTGACGATACCAAACCGAGGTCTAATAACTCCCACTTATTCTACACCTCTTATGTCTCCTTACACTGCCAGATTAGAGTCAAGCTCAAAAGGGTCTTCTTTCCCCGCTAATTATTCCAAGCCCGTTCCCTTGGCTGTGGTTTCGCTAGATAGTAGATAGGGACACGACGACGACGACTTTTCAGATCTCTCCGAACTTGTTTTACGTGGCGTGTTCCACACTGAAGGGATTACAACCACGACACCCTGAACACCCACAAGTGGTGCATGTATCAACATGGTGTATGTGTCTGGATACAAGCGTCCCGGACTAGAAGCTATAGCTATGTACATAGCGACCACCCCGGTAGCAATTCGAGTACTTGCTTGCCGGGCAAGCACTCCCCCTTGCTGAGGAGCGAGATCTACCTAAAATCTCTACTGATCTCTGGGTCACAGCACCCGAGTTTTGCGCAACTAGCACCGTAACTCAAACGTCGAACACGAAGGCTCTACCCGCGATATGGGTACCAACCACAGCCACCACGATACTCCCACCAGGGGGCCTACCTCAATGTGGATAGCTGCACAACCCGTGGTACCGAAAGAGAGGCTCGGTGGGCCTCCTCCTTTTGCTCCGACAAGCAGGGTTAGAGGGACCTATGGCTATATTAGTCGCCTCTTACGACAAGCAATAGCGGACTGTGGAAGTATTCTCGCCCGCTAACCACACGGCGAAGTTGTTGGGCTAAACACCCCTCCTCCTACGGAACACTTCGTCTGCAAACACTGCCAGCCGTTGAGTCCTCTGTTGATCTTCCAGGATTCTATCGAAGGTCCAGTTTTCGCCAAGGCGCTGCACTCCAAGTCCATCGAGGTTCCGCAAATCTGCATATAGGGGGCAAGCGCACAATATGTGCATCCAGTCCTCATATGGATCTCCACAAGCGCAAGCAGTGGTATCGCTGAGGGCTCTCCCTTGCAAAAATGCGTTAAACGACCCGTGACCTGTCAGCAGGTCGTTAATCCATTCATGCGCGTCACTAATTAGATGACGAGGCATTTGGCTATTTTTTTTTTTTTTGATCGCGGAGGTATGGAAATCTATCGAAAGATACTAGGTCTGTCAACACTTCAGTTTCCTAGCATGCACGATTCATTGCTGAACCGAAGTTCCGCAACGCCTACGTACTAAAACCATCCTCATAGACATTTATATATTACCATTATTTGCGATGTTTATGCCTTTATTGATGTTATGCCAAGACAGCAAGCAAATGTTTTGAACCAAACGTTTTAGCTAAGTCCAATCTCGGGAAAACCCGCTCAGGTACATGAACTGTTTAAAACAACCGAGACTGCCTCTCATAACCTGGACGCTAATGATATGACTATCATATTTGCTGAGGAGACCCTTCGCTATCAATCTTTTAACGGATTGACCACTCCAGATCCCCCTCCAGTTCAGGGTGGCAGAATGGAATTCAATGTCACCTGCGGCTTCGAATCTGCGACGCAATTCAGTTCGTATGTCCGGTCTGTCGTATCTATTGATTTTGCGCTGGTGCGCATCATCCATAGAGTGTCCGTCTGTCACAATTTGTATGTCGATCACATCAATGTGATTTTGTCGTAGTGCCACCAGGTCCGGTTTATTAAGGCCGGATTCGCACTGCAGACTTGGTTCAACAATGACCGCGCAGCCTCTCTCCTCAAGTCCCCGCTTGATTCGATTTACTACGCAGTTGTGTCTAGCTACGCGCCTCCCATGCGATCGGTAACATTTTTGCATTATATGGTTTGTTGTTTCGGGAGCGTCACATCCTGCACGACACTGTCGTTCCAATTCGTGCCTTCCCCTTGTAGTACGAGACTTCGTGGGTAGGGCATTTATCCGCAGACGAATACCGTCTATATATTCCTTTCCTGTTAGTAAACGCGTGGGTTGATTAACCCACCCAATGGCCCGCTTCACGGAGTCCGCTGCCATCAACTGAGAGGTACAATTTGTTCGCCCAATATTTTTCTATTGCCGGACGCGATAACAATTCATGTTGTTCTGCAAATAATCTATCTCGGGCCCGTTGTTTTTCGGCTTCGAGGAAAGAGCTGGCTACCTCGTTTTGCGTGAGGTGAGGCCATTTAATATTACTCAAACGTCTTAGCCTCCTAAGTGATGGAATTCCGAGACCTCCACTTTTTGGGGGTGCGTGAATGAATGCTATCGGCACATCCAGCGGAAGATTTAGCCATCTTCGCACATAGTATCGTATTAGTTTGTCAGTTTTTCGTAGGACGCCTATCGCCACACTCCCAAGGGCTAACTTGTGATAGAGCTGTGGGATAAGGACAGTCCTTAGGGCGAACATCCTCTGTTGTGGTTTGAGGGGGGCCTTTGTCAATCTTTGTAGCTTTGGACCAATGTCCTCGGCCGGATTGCATCGAACCCTCCCAGTTGCAGTGAAGTTGATGCCTAAGTACTTCCACTCGTCCGTTCGCTTCAATGATGGAATCTCTCTTGAGCCTACGTAAAAGCTCTGTGCCTCTAGCACGGTACACTTCTGTTTCGGCTGGCCCTTAATGCCAACGGTAAAACATTTGTCGGCATTAAGTTTGAGGCCGACGAGAGATAGAAAATCCAACGTTCTGTCCAACAATACTTGAAGTCCCATTCGAGTTTCAGCAAATAGTACCAAATCATCTGCAAACGCGGCCGCGTTAGTAATGGCATTTCCGACTCTAGCACCAATTTCGCTGGGTAGGTTTCTAAGTAACCTGTCCATTACCAAGTTAAATAGAATAGGAGACAAAGGGTCACCCTGCTTCACTCCTCTAGCAGGGACGAATTCCTCTGAACTCCAACCGTCCCCATTGAGACTGGTACCGCCACCCTCGTACGTATTCTGTACGTAGTCAACGAAGCCCTTTGGCGCACCATAAGCACGTAAGGTGTCATATATAGATGCATGCGATAGAGAATCGAATGCCTTGCTTACATCTAAATTTGCGATGTAGCAAGATCTAAAGTGCTTATGGCTATGCCTCAAGACTAAGTCAACTATCGTCGCATTATCGGCACATCCGTCGGTAGGTAAGAAGCCCCGCTGGCGCGGGTCCCAATTGATTGATGAGTTCAACCGGGTTGCTAATATTGCATTTAGCTGTCTTACCAGGACTGAAGGCACCGATATTGGACGAAAGTCTTGCGGTCGCTTCGCCGTCACCGTCTTCGGGATGAAGACAGTTCTGGCCAGTCGGATAGAGTGTGGTAGATTGCCGCACCATAGAATTAGGTTCATTATTCGTAGCATAATACCTGACGGCACCTCCCTGGCTGTTTTTGGAGTTATCCCGTCAGGCCCCGGAGATGAAGATAATGAGATTCTTGATGCCCTAAGGTCATGCTCCGTAATAGCAGACCAAACCCTCTCAAGCGAGTGATCCATTTGTATCACTTCTCCACTGCAAGAGCTTGGGCTAGGCTGAGTCATTACTTCTCTCCAGTAGGGAACCATTACTTCTTGGCTTGGCATTACCGACTCATCAGTTCCATTTAGCAAGGACTTAATGCATCTTCCTTTATGCTTATCCCAGTTGCGCTGGGTGACAGCATACTGTTGCCTTCTGCTTTCTCTCCTATTTCGAGGTCTCCGAGGAGGTCTCGTCAGCGTGTGTCGTACACCCTGTGCCGGAAAAATTCCTAGGAGATATAGCGATAAGCATTGGAGAGTGGTTTCCTTTCCCTCGAGCTCTGCCCTGTCAATGATCGTTTGTAGCTCTTGGGCTCTCCATTTGGAATGGCATTCTACGGGGCTATACCCACGCAGTGTCCGCAAAATTTCCCTGTTCGACTGTTCGAAGGGAGTGATTGGAGTTGTTTCTGATGTTGTTACTTGGTGGTTTTGCTCACTTCTACTAGGGCGGCGCCTTATGGTTAGATTAGCAACTTCCGGGACGCGAGCTGATTGCCCTCTTATCTGCTCTATTTTCTCCTTATAATCGCCCCTCTGTCTTAGCTTTTTGATGGCTTCGACGCTGCGGTTTGCAAAATACACCGCTAGTTGCTTGTTTATGTGTTTATGTCCATTTGCTGTGAGCTCAACCTCCTTTCTCGCCATCATCCACTTCTCTTCCTCACTCCACCTTGCCTTTATCTCGACACGTCGACGTTCTTCATCAAGTTCGTCTGGGTGCCGAGATCGCATGTGAACACCGAGTCCTCTCTTGCTGTTAAAGGACCGGCCACATACTGTGCAGGGAACCCTAGATAGAGTAGCCGCTGCGTTTGGTTCATATTGGTCCTCCGGGAAGGTGTCCACGGAGGGTCGGGTCGTCATCAGATTGTGTAAATTCATCCGAGGCTCGTTATTTCTATTTGTAGTTCCAATATGAATAAATTTCCTCTGGGGAACCAACCCATCGGAAAAGTTTTGCCGCTCAAATTAGCTGCTAAACAAGTTTAGCATTACCGGGGACCACCACGAGGAGGTTTTGAGTCGACTTGAGTAAAGGAGAGACTTGTGAGTTACAGAGTAAAATTCCCCTTCCGCACACCATATGATATGACTTACGAATTACAGAAAAATACTCCCCCCCTGCTCGCAATTACCCCAGATCCCCTTAAGAGAGTCATAGTTACTCCCGCCGTTGACCCGCGCTTACTTGAATTTCTTCACTTTGACATTCAGAGCACTGGGCAGAAATCACATTGTGTCAACACCCGCTAGGGCCATCACAATGCTTTGTTTTAATTAGACAGTCGGATTCCCCAAGTCCGTGCCAGTTCTGAATTGATTGTTAATTGATAATCGTTATAATTGATAAGAACTAATTGGTTTAACCCAAATAGTATTCTTAAAAATTTTAGCAAGAAAGTTCCACAATTGGCTACGTAACTAAACTATCCGGGGAACAAGTAACTAACATAAATGCTAGAAACTCTATTTACCCAGAACGAGAACATAAACCATGTTATTGTTTCCCAATCAAGCCCGACTATCTCAATCTTCAGAGCCAATCCTTATCCCGAAGTTACGGATCTAATTTGCCGACTTCCCTTACCTACATTATTCTATCGACTAGAGACTCTTCACCTTGGAGACCAGCTGCGGATATTGGTACGGCCTGTTGAGAAGTTTGCGTGTCCCCACCATAAATTTTCAAGGTCCGAGGAGAAAATATCGACACAACAGTATATGTCATGCTCTTCTAGCCCATCTACCATATCTCTCTGCGAAAGACTTCCATGGTAGTACGGCTATAAAACAGAAAAGAAAACTCTTCCGATATCTCTCGACGGCTTCTTTATGGTCGTTCCTGTTGCCAGGATGAGCACGAGGCCCATATTTAATAACAAACGGATACTCAACAGGTTACGGAATTGGAACCGTATTCCCTTTCGTTCAAAATTATTCAAGTGTATTATATTCGCTTTGTTTATATAGTTAGGCATTTTTGTTTTACTTGAAAATTTTCGGCTTTCGCCTTGAACTTAGGACCGACTAACTCGTGATCAACCACTGTTCACACGAAACCCTTCTCCACTTCAGTCCTCCAAGGTCTCATTCGATTATTTGCTACTACCACCAAGATCTGTACCAATGGCAGCTCCATGCAGGCTTACGCCAAACACTTCTACGCATACCATTGTACCTTCCTACTCACTAAAGTTTCAAAATTTATATCACAAGTAATATAAATCATCTACTTTAGCGGTAATGTATAGGTATACAACTTAAGCGCCATCCATTTTAAGGGCTAGTTGCTTCGGCAGGTGAGTTGTTACACACTCCTTAGCGGATTTCGACTTCCATGATCACCGTCCTGCTGTTTTAAGCAACCAACGCCTTTCATGGTATCTGCATGAGTTGTTAATTTGGGCACCGTAACATTACGTTTGGTTCATCCCACAGCGCCAGTTCTGCTTACCAAAAGTGGCCCACTGGGCACATTATATCATAACCTTGAACTTCATATCAAGAAAGTTAAGGTTCTTACCCATTTAAAGTTTGAGAATAGGTTAAGATCGTTTCGACCCTAAGGCCTCTAATCATTCGCTTTACCAGATAAGATTATTTTATATAATATTAAAATGCACCAGCTATCCTGAGGGAAACTTCGGAAGGAACCAGCTACTAGATGGTTCGATTGGTCTTTCGCCCCTATACTCAATTCTGACAATCGATTTGCACGTCAGAACTGTTTCGGTCTTCCATCAGGGTTTCCCCTGACTTCAACCTGATCAAGTATAGTTCACCATCTTTCGGGTCACAGCATATATGCTCAAGGTACGTTCCAGTTAGAGGCATAAATAATATAAATATACATTATACATAACTATATAGAACGCCCCGGGATTGTGTTAATTAGCTATAAATAGCTAAAAAACTAATCCCATTATTAGTCAAGTTAATTACGCTATTAGGTTTACATCCCAATAACTTGCACATATGTTAGACTCCTTGGTCCGTGTTTCAAGACGGGTCCCGAAGGTATCCTGAATCTTTCGCATTGTTAATCATACAAGAGCATATAATAAACACAAAAATCAATGATAATTATGCCATTATATAATTCCGAAAAATTAACGCTCTGTAATAATATAAATCTATCAGCACTTTATCAAATTAATAACATTTATTCTGTGTTAAAATGCAAGCAATTTAATTGAATAAACTATAAGTTATATTTTATGATAAATTTGGGATATGCTAATAGATTACAATGTCCTTATATGGAAAAATGCACATTATTCTTAATAATATTATTTAAATATTACAATTTTAATGATGAATTTTCCATAACGGATATTCAGGTTCATCGGCTTAACCTCTAAGCAGTTCACGTACTGTTTAACTCTCTATTCAGAGTTCTTTTCAACTTTCCCTCACGGTACTTGTTTACTATCGGTCTCATGGTTATATTTAGTTTAGATGGAGTTTACCACCCACTTAGTGCTGCACTATCAACACACGACTCTTTGGAAACATCATCTAGTAATCATTAACGTTATACGGGCCTGGCACCCTCTATGGGTAAATGGCCTCATTTAAGAAGGACTTAAATCATTAATTTCTCATACTAGAATATTGACGCTCCATACACTGCATCTCACATTTGCCATATAGACAAAGTGACTTAGTGCTGAACTGTTTTCTTTTCGCTCGCCGCTACTAAGAAAATCCTTGTTAGTTTCTTTTCCTCCCCTAATTAATATGCTTAAATTCAGGGGTAGTCCCATATGAGTTGAGGTTGTATATATAACTATATTTTGCCATAAATTCTTTATATATAAATGATAAAACAATCAATTAAATTCGTTATAAATAGTTCCAATAGTTCTTGTAAGCAAAGTTATTTTTTATCCATTTAACGAACCAACGAAGAATAATAACAAAACCAAGATTGTTCTTTTTCCGAATCATTAATAAGAGACAATTCTAGATGAAAAATATTTCAATTTTTTATGCTAGACATTTCTCAGTATTATTTGATTGAAAAAGAAAATATTTCTCTTCGTTTTTCACATTCAATGTGAGATAATGTTTTTCATTTCTTTTTTAATATTATGAATAAAATCATTATTTAATCCAATAATATACCATATGCTTATAAAAAATTTATAAACAACTTAATTAGCATAGTCTTACAACCCTCAACCATATGTAGTCCAAGCAGCACTATAAAATTAATTAAAGTACATAACAGCATGGACTGCGATATGCGTTCAAAATGTCGATGTTCATGTGTCCTGCAGTTCACACGATGACGCACAGTTTGCTGCGTTCTTCATCGACCCATGAGCCGAGTGATCCACCGCTTAGAGTTTTATAATTCATTTTTATATAATATCAATATTGTTTTTATTGAAAGAATTAAAAATACACCATTTTACTGGCATATATCAATTCCTTCAATAAATTTATTTTTATACCTAAAAATAAATGTTGCGATATGTCTTAGTTTCATATAAGCATTATGTATCATAAAAATCTGGTTATGGTTTGCTATTTTGGGTGACACATACTGCAAAATTTATATAAAACATTAACCTGATGGATGACAGGTACAAACATTGTATATTTTAGGTTGTTGCATTAGCCAACGTATGCTCATAACATAG
>NW_022881467.1:0-7500 GCF_004382145.1 Drosophila mauritiana
AACACCTCGTCATCAATTTAGTGACGCATATGATATTGTTATCATATAATTTTTGATATAAAGACTTTAAAGAATTCTATCACGTTGCCAAATACCTCGTCATCAATTTAGTGACGCATATGATATTGTCCCTATCATATAATTAATATAAAGACTTTAATGAATTGTGTCAAGTTGCCAAACCCTCGTCATCAATTTAGTGACGCATATGAATTGTCCCTATCATATAATTTGATATAAAAACTTTAAAGAATTGTATCAAGTTGCCAAATACCTCGTCATCAATTAGTGACGCATATGATATTGTCCCTATCATATAATTATATAAAGACTTATGAATTGTGTCAATTGCAAACACCTCGTCATCAATTTAGTGACGCATATGATATTGTCCCTATCATATAATTTTTGATATAAAAGACTTTAAGAATTATCAAGTTGCCAAATACCTCGTCATCAATTTAGTGACGCATATGATATTGTCTCTATCATATAATTAATATAAAGACTTTAATGAATTGTGTCAAGTTGCCAAACCTCGTCATCAATTTAGTGACGCATATGATATTGTCCCTATCATATAATTTTTGATATAAAAACTTTAAAGAATTGTATCAAGTTGCCAAATACCTCGTCATCAATTTAGTGACGCATATGATATTGTCCCTATCATATAATTAATATAAAGACTTTAATGAATTGTGTCAAGTTGCCAAACACCTCGTCATCAATTTAGTGACGCATATGATATTGTCCCTATCATATAATTTTTGATATAAAAACTTTAAAGAATTGTATCAAGTTGCCAAATACCTCGTCATCAATTTAGTGACGCATATGATATTGTCCTATCATATAATTAATATAAAGACTTTAATGAATTGTGTCAAGTTGCCAAACACCTCGTCATCAATTTAGTGACGCATATGATATTGTCCCTATCATATAATATTTGATATAAAGACTTTAAAGAATTATATCAAGTGCCAAATACCTCGTCATCATTTAGTGACGCATATGATAGTCTCTATCAATAATTAATATAAAGACTAATGAATTGTGTCAAGTGCCAAACACTCGTCATCAATTTAGTTTTTTTTTTTTTTTTTTTTTTTTTTTAGCGTGCGTTTATTTATTTAAAATCTGTCCTAGTGGACAATAATTAAATGGTTTTGCGGGGGAACATTAGCTTAAGGGATACTATTGTACATGTATTTGTGGCGGGTTTTATATGTGTTGTCTATTGTTGTGGAAGATCGAGAGGGTGTCTCCTCATGAGACGTCTGCTTGTTTGGCTATTGTCTAACAGGTTGGTGGCGAGGTGGTTAGGGTGGTTTTCGAGCCTTTTCAGGTATCTCTCGCTGAGCCTGGAGATTTCATCAGCGACTTGTGGGATTCCAAGTTCCCTATGTATGGCGACATTCTCGTGGTAGGGATGCGCATTACAGGCAATTCTCAAGCACCTATTCTGGAACCGCTGTATACGCAGGCGATTCGTGTGGCTTGCCGTGCCCCATAGCTGTATCCCGTAGGTCCAGATGGGCTTGAGAATTGCCTTGTACACCAGGATTTTGTGGTTCTGCCTTAGCTTGGACCCTCTCCCAATAAGCCAATGCATCTGCCTCAGACGCGCATCGGCCTGTATGCGTTTGCTGACGATGTGGGGACGCCAAGTGAGCCTGCGGTCCAGGGTAAGTCCTAGGTACTTGGGTGCGGGTGCGTTGGGAATGATGACTCCGTTTAGCGTGACCGGTGGGCAGTCTCCTCTCCTTAGTGCAAATGTTGTTTGGGTAGATTTTTCCGCGTTCACTACGATGTTCCACCTGCTGAGCCAGGATGTAGCGCGTCCATTTGCCTTTGGATTGTTTCGGAGGCTTCTCGTGGGTCGGATGAGAGGCGAGGAAAGCCGTGTCATCTGCATAAGTCGCTATAGTTAGGTTCCTGGAGGGGATTATGGGAAGGTCTGCGGTGTAAAGGGTGTACAGTATTGGTCCGAGCACACTGCCTGCGGAACTCCAGCTCTGATCAGTCTGGGTAGGCTTATTGCACTTCCGCATCTGACTTGGAATGCTCTTCCCTCAGTGTAGGATTTGAGGAGGGTAAAATGGGGGCTTGGGAGGTAGGATTTGAGTTTATGGAGGAGTCCAGGATGCCAAACTCTGTCGAATGCCTGCTTCACGTCGAGCATTACAGCGCAGCAGTATTTCTTTGCTCGAATGCCTCGAGATCCGTTCGACTAGCCGGTGGCATTGCTCTGGTGTTCCGTGGGAGCGCCTGAAGCCAAACTGGTGATCGGGGATCAAACCAGCCTCATCCAGTACTGGCAATACTCTGCGCAAAAAATACTCTTTCGAGTATTTTGGAGAGGATTGCCAGCAAACTAATCGGACGATAGGAGGCGAGATTGGCTTCAGGCTTACCAGGCTTGAGGAGGACAATAACCTCTGCTCTTTTCCACTCTTCCGGGAAGTACCCTAGCCGGAAGCAGCTGTTGTAAATGCTGGCCAGCATTTGTGTGCAGCGGAATGGGAGCATTTTTAGGGGCCGCCGCATCTATACGATCCAGGCCTGGAGATTTGTTGTTCTTCAGTAGAGCAATCTCCCTGCGCAACTTCCTCAGGGTCGACTGGTTCCAACGGGGGACCGGGAGAGCTTGGGCTATTGAGAAACCGGCTGTTTTCAGCATGTTCTTCGGCAGTGCAGCAGTCGAACGGAGAGAAGGCGTTGTAAAGGTGTTCGGGCGAAAGCTTCTGCTCTTTCAGCATCCGAACGGCACCAGGATCCATCTGCTTTGCGCACTGCGGAAACCTTTTTGGCTGGTCGTTTAATGTGGCGGGGGGCGTTCCACAGGTTGTGGTCTGGGTCCCGGGAGAGAGTTCCTCGAGGAATCTGAGGAAGGAGTCCTGGCGTAGGCTGGAGATCTTGTCCTTCAACTCCTTTGTGGCGTGATTGAGCGCTGTTTTGTCTCTTGGATTGCGCGTCAAGAACCAAACTCTCCTGAGACGCCTCTTCTCAGTCACGAGTGCCGCAATTTCCGGGGACCAGAGGTGGAGGTCCCTGCTAGGTGTTCTCGCAGTCTTTGGTGGCGGTGGGCTTGCGAATTCCGCAGCGTTTTGCATCTGCCTGGTGAGATTCCGATAGCTTCATCAATGTTCCTGGGTGTGTTGAGGATGGGGGTTCGGATTGACGGTGGAGAGCATCCAGGACGCGAACTTGGCGGCGTCGGTATATTTTCCAGTGAGCCTTCTGAGCGGGGTTTTCCTGAGGACTGGCGTGTTGATTAGCACGTTTATTGCACAGTGGTCTGACAGGAGATCAGCATTTGTTGTGCAGCTGATCTTCGCATGCCCTATGCCTTTCGACACAGCAAAGTCCAGTAGGTCTGGAGTCTTGAGGGGATTCGTTGGCCAGTGAGTGGGCTCGCCAGTGGAGTGGCAGTCCAGTCGGTGGCGTTGCAGGTACCCAAACAGAGTTTTCCCTTTGGGGTTGTTGGCGCGCGATCCCCACCAAGAATGTTTGGCGTTATAATCTCCAGCTGCTATGAAGCGGGGCCCAAAATGCTCGAAGAACTCACTGAGGTGAGATGCTGTTATGCCGGTATTGGGGGGAAAGTAGACCGCTCCAATGTCTAAATCTCCTTGCGGGCTGACAATCCTGATGACAGGACATTGTGCCCAGTCTTGCTGAAACGCGGGCAGCTCTAGGTATTGAATACCGCTCCTGATGAGGATGGCTGCTCCACCGCGTGCTCTGCCAGAAGGATGGTCTGCATGGATGAGGTCATATCCGCTGATATTAAAGTGGGATCTGGGGGAGAAGTGGGTTTCGGCTACGAGTAGGATATCGATCTGGTGGGTCTTCAGATGGTGCTCGACTATGGCCTTGCTGTTCTGCAGGCCGTTCGCATTCCAGACGACTAGGTGGAGCTTTAGTTGCATGACTTGCTGTTGAGAATGGTGGCCACCAGCTGTGTCATCTGGGTGAACATGCGCTCCATCATCCTTTCCATCATTCCTTCCATGCGAGCGAACATCGCTTCTATCTGACCGGAGTGTGGGGTTTCTGTTTGGGTTTGGACTGGGGTTGTGGGATTCTGCGGTGCTGGCGTGCACTCCGTTGAGGGCGTCTCGGTAGCTCCTGCCAGAGGTGACGTTTGGTGATGCCACGGGCGGCGCCTTGTTAGCATTAGCGACGGGCCTTGTTTTCGGAGCAGCGAGTGCTTTGGCCCTTTTGTATGCAGGGCATCCCTTGAAAGACGCAGGATGGTCCGCCTGGCAGTGGAAGCAGCACGCTTTGTCGTCCTCCCTCTTCTCACATGCCCTCGATTCGTGAGGGCCTCCACACTTTACACATCGGTATTCCAGGAAGCAGTAACGCTGTGTATGACCGAATCCTGGCACCTGAAGCATTGAGGCACGTCGTTGAACTTCTGCGGCGGTTCAATGGTTACTACCGACCTGCAGATCCGCTTGACTTGGTAGACGTCTTTGTTGTTGCTGGAAGGCTCCAGGTTGGCGAAGAATATTCCCAGCGGTTCTTTAGTTCTTCTGCCAATGGGATTGTGCAGATCTCTAACAGCGTGCCTTGTCTGCGAAGGTCTTCAATGATTTCCTCACGATCGGTGGAGTGGTGGAGTCCTTTGATGACAACCTTGTATGCACGTTCATCTTTCGGCTGGAAAGTCCGATGCCTCTTGTTTTGGGCCACAAGTTGGAGACGCAGAGCTGTATAGGACTCTTTGTCCGGCATCATGACACGTACGTTGTTGCCATTCACGGTCTTGTAGGTAAAATTGTTCTTCGGGCCTACAAGAGTCGTGATCATCTTGACGAGTGCCGAGATGTTGGTCACATCGGGGATAAAAATCGGAGGTGGCTTGATGGTCTTCGGGGTGGGCTTTGGTTTCTCGGGGTCTTGGGCTTGGAATCGTCTTTAGGTCCGGGTTCGTCATCAGAGCTCTCTTGGTCGTACTCGTCTTCTTCGGTCGAGAGTAAAGCGAAGGCGTTGTTGGCGAGCTTCTTGCGCAGAGCTGCGCTAGTGCTTGGCTTATCTTCCAGCTCCTCTCCCTGTGCTTTCTTTGCCGGTTTTCGCTTTATCTCGCCCGGCTCTGTATGCGAGGTGCTTCCCTCGCTGCTGGAGCTGCTCTTGCGTGTTCTCAGAGCCTTTTTGCGTGGTGTTGTTCCAAGCTTGTGGGTGCGCGGGGGGGCCTGCCAGTCCATCTTCTCCAAAGTTGATAAGGAGTGAGGAGGGGGGGGGGGGGGGGGAGCTGGGCACCGTAAGCCGGTGAGCCAGGCAGCACGTGGCTGCTGCTTTGCAATTATACCGCTGCTTCGAGCACTGGGTTTTTTGCGCTGATAACACGCACACTCGGGTGTGCGATGGTGTTAGTGCGAACTACCGTTAGGTACGTTGGCTGGGCCAATCAAAACGCGCGACAAGATCACGCGACGCGAAGTGGCTGGGCACAAGTAACGGGACTTACAACTGTGAACAATTTGCTAACAATTTGCTGTCGATCCGCAGGCACGTCTGCACTCGTCGAGTGTTCGATCGCGACTGATCAATTTAGTGACGCATATGATATTGTCCCTATCATATAATTATATAAAGACTTTGAATTTTCAAGTTGCCAAAACCTCGTCATCAATTTAGTGACGCATATGATATTGTCCTTCATATAATTATAAAGACTTTAATGATTTGTGTCACGTTGCCAAACACCTCGTCATCAATTTAGTGACGCATATGATATTGTCCCTATCATATAATTAATATAAAGACTTTTTAAAGAATTGTATCAAGTTGCCAAACACCTCGTCATCAACTACTATATTATGGTTGCGCCGACCTCTCATATTGTATTCTCTTATGTCTTCATAGGATTTTGGCAATTATACGAGTAAATTAAATAATATACATATGAAAATGATTAATTATTATATGTATAAGGGAAAAAATGCTGAAATATTCCCATATTATCTTAGTATTATAGAGGAAAGACCGTTGCCGACCTCTGATATTGTTCAAAAACTTATGTTATTTATATGATTTTGGCAATTATATGAGTAAATTAAATAATATACATATAAAAATGATTAAATATTATATGTATAAATGTATAAAGGAAAAAATGATGAAATATTCCCACATTATCTTAGTATTATAGAGGAAAGGACCGTTGCTGACCTCTGATATTGTTCAAAACTTATGTATTTATATGATTTTGGCAATAATATGAGTAAATTAAATAATATACATATGAAAATGATTAATTATTATATGTATAAATGTATAAGGGAAAAAATGCTGAAATATTCCCATATTATCTTAGTATTATAGAGGAAAGACCGTTGCTGACCTCTGATATTGTTCAAAACTTATGTATTTATATGATTTTGGCAATTATATGAGTAAATTAAATAATATACATATGAAAATTATTAATTATTATATGTATAAGGGAAAAAATGCTGAAAATATCCCACATTCTCTTAGTATTATAGAGAAAAGCCATTATAGTGAGAGGGTATAGTAGTGTAAACGACCGGAATTACGACAGAGGGTTCAAAAAACTACTATAGGTAGGCAGTGGTTGCCGACCTCTCATATTGTTTCAAACTTATGTATTCATATGATTTTGGCAATTATATGAGTAAATTAAATAATATACATATGAAAATTATTAATTATTATATGTATAGGGGAAAAAATGCTGAAATATTCCCACATTCTCTTAGTATTATAGAGAAAAGCCATTATAGTGAGAGGGTATAGTAGTGTAAACGACCGGAATTACGACAGAGGGTTCAAAAACTACTATAGGTAGGCAGTGGTTGCCGACCTCTCATATTGTTCAAAACTTATGTATTCATATGATTTTGGCAATTATATGAGTAAATTAAATAATATACATATGAAAATTATTAATTATTATATGTATAGGGGAAAAAATGCTGAAATATTCCCACATTCTCTTAGTATTATAGAGAAAAGCCATTATAGTGAGAGGGTATAGTAGTGTAAACGACCGGAATTACGACAGAGGGTTCAAAAACTACTATAGGTAGGCAGTGGTTGCCGACCTCTCATATTGTTCAAAACTTATGTATTCATATGATTTTGGCAATAATATGAGTAAATTAAATAATATACATATGAAAATGATTAATTATTATATGTATAAGGGAAAAAATGCTGAAAATATCCCACATTCTCTTAGTATTATAGAGAAAAGCCATTATAGTGAGAGGGTATAGTAGTGTAAACGACCGGAATTACGACAGAGGGTTCAAAAACTACTATAGGTAGGCAGTGGTTGCCGACCTCTCATATTGTTCAAAACTTATGTATTCATATGATTTTGGCAATAATATGAGTAAATTAAATAATATACATATGAAAATGATTAATTATTATATGTATAAGGGAAAAAATGCTGAAAATATCCCACATTCTCTTAGTATTATAGAGAAAAGCCATTATAGTGAGAGGGTATAGTAG
>NW_022881467.1:12500-42500 GCF_004382145.1 Drosophila mauritiana
TAGCGGCGAGCGAAAAGAAAACAGTTCAGCACTAAGTCACTTTGTCTATATGGCAAATGTGAGATGCAGTGTATGGAGCGTCAATATTCTAGTATGAGAAATTAATGATTTAAGTCCTTCTTAAATGAGGCCATTTACCCATAGAGGGTGCCAGGCCCGTATAACGTTAATGATTACTAGATGATGTTTCCAAAGAGTCGTGTTGCTTGATAGTGCAGCACTAAGTGGGTGGTAAACTCCATCTAAAACTAAATATAACCATGAGACCGATAGTAAACAAGTACCGTGAGGGAAAGTTGAAAAGAACTCTGAATAGAGAGTTAAACAGTACGTGAAACTGCTTAGAGGTTAAGCCCGATGAACCTGAATATCCGTTATGGAAAATTCATCATTAAAATTGTAATATTTAAATAATATTATTAAGAATAATGTGCATTTTTTCCATATAAGGACATTGTAATCTATTAGCATATCCCAAATTTATCATAAAATATAACTTATAGTTTATTCCAATTAAATTGCTTGCATTTTAACACAGAATAAATGTTATTAATTTGATAAAGTGCTGATAGATTTATATTATTACAGAGCGTTAATTTTTCGGAATTATATAATGGCATAATTATCATTGATTTTTGTGTTTATTATATGCTCTTGTATGATTAACAATGCGAAAGATTCAGGATACCTTCGGGACCCGTCTTGAAACACGGACCAAGGAGTCTAACATATGTGCAAGTTATTGGGATGTAAACCTAATAGCGTAATTAACTTGACTAATAATGGGATTAGTTTTTTAGCTATTTATAGCTAATTAACACAATCCCGGGGCGTTCTATATAGTTATGTATAATGTATATTTATATTATTTATGCCTCTAACTGGAACGTACCTTGAGCATATATGCTGTGACCCGAAAGATGGTGAACTATACTTGATCAGGTTGAAGTCAGGGGAAACCCTGATGGAAGACCGAAACAGTTCTGACGTGCAAATCGATTGTCAGAATTGAGTATAGGGGCGAAAGACCAATCGAACCATCTAGTAGCTGGTTCCTTCCGAAGTTTCCCTCAGGATAGCTGGTGCATTTTAATATTATATAAAATAATCTTATCTGGTAAAGCGAATGATTAGAGGCCTTAGGGTCGAAACGATCTTAACCTATTCTCAAACTTTAAATGGGTAAGAACCTTAACTTTCTTGATATGAAGTTCAAGGTTATGATATAATGTGCCCAGTGGGCCACTTTTGGTAAGCAGAACTGGCGCTGTGGGATGAACCAAACGTAATGTTACGGTGCCCAAATTAACAACTCATGCAGATACCATGAAAGGCGTTGGTTGCTTAAAACAGCAGGACGGTGATCATGGAAGTCGAAATCCGCTAAGGAGTGTGTAACAACTCACCTGCCGAAGCAACTAGCCCTTAAAATGGATGGCGCTTAAGTTGTATACCTATACATTACCGCTAAAGTAGATGATTTATATTACTTGTGATATAAATTTTGAAACTTTAGTGAGTAGGAAGGTACAATGGTATGCGTAGAAGTGTTTGGCGTAAGCCTGCATGGAGCTGCCATTGGTACAGATCTTGGTGGTAGTAGCAAATAATCGAATGAGACCTTGGAGGACTGAAGTGGAGAAGGGTTTCGTGTGAACAGTGGTTGATCACGAGTTAGTCGGTCCTAAGTTCAAGGCGAAAGCCGAAAATTTTCAAGTAAAACAAAAATGCCTAACTATATAAACAAAGCGAATATAATACACTTGAATAATTTTGAACGAAAGGGAATACGGTTCCAATTCCGTAACCTGTTGAGTATCCGTTTGTTATTAAATATGGGCCTCGTGCTCATCCTGGCAACAGGAACGACCATAAAGAAGCCGTCGAGAGATATCGGAAGAGTTTTCTTTTCTGTTTTATAGCCGTACTACCATGGAAGTCTTTCGCAGAGAGATATGGTAGATGGGCTAGAAGAGCATGACATATACTGTTGTGTCGATATTTTCTCCTCGGACCTTGAAAATTTATGGTGGGGACACGCAAACTTCTCAACAGGCCGTACCAATATCCGCAGCTGGTCTCCAAGGTGAAGAGTCTCTAGTCGATAGAATAATGTAGGTAAGGGAAGTCGGCAAATTAGATCCGTAACTTCGGGATAAGGATTGGCTCTGAAGATTGAGATAGTCGGGCTTGATTGGGAAACAATAACATGGTTTATGTGCTCGTTCTGGGTAAATAGAGTTTCTAGCATTTATGTTAGTTACTTGTTCCCCGGATAGTTTAGTTACGTAGCCAATTGTGGAACTTTCTTGCTAAAATTTTTAAGAATACTATTTGGGTTAAACCAATTAGTTCTTATCAATTATAACGATTATCAATTAACAATCAATTCAGAACTGGCACGGACTTGGGGAATCCGACTGTCTAATTAAAACAAAGCATTGTGATGGCCCTAGCGGGTGTTGACACAATGTGATTTCTGCCCAGTGCTCTGAATGTCAAAGTGAAGAAATTCAAGTAAGCGCGGGTCAACGGCGGGAGTAACTATGACTCTCTTAAGGTAGCCAAATGCCTCGTCATCTAATTAGTGACGCGCATGAATGGATTAACGACGGACGTGTTTTCGTTGCGCTCGTGTACAGATTGCGAATAACTAAGTTTTCCTTGTTGGAAAGTAATTAAATCGGTGATTTAGTGCTCCGCGGAAGTCGAGTGAAAATTGTCGAGTGTTAAAAACAAGCGGTTTGGAAATTATTAACAATAAACTATTGGAAATTTTCCACTCCGCACGTGCTGCGAGGCGAGCTTACGAGTAAGTTTTTCGAGTAAGCTTTTTGAGCAGCTGTCAAAAAGCTTATTGGTGGCAGTCACTGCTAGGGTTTGTGTCTAGGGACAGTTTAGTGCTACCAGACGCTACCGATAGGTGGAGCTCTAGAGCATCTACCTTTTGTCACTGAGCAAACGAGCATACGGTTGCTGGCGTCGACGGTAGGAGGAGCCACCATCGGAGTTATGCCGACCGAGAGCGACAGCAGCGCGAGTGCCTTGAGCGGATGTAGTGCCTCGAGGAAATCCAGACGAGGCAGGCGCAGAAGCCATCTGGCCTCTAAGAGCTCGGCGCCGACGCAGGCGAAATTGGTTGCCCTGGCGTCGAATGGAGTGCCAGAACCCGTTGGTGTACTTGAGGAGGCGTTTTCGTCGCTGGAGGACGCCCGGGCGGCTACGGCAAACGCTGCCATCGATGCTGCCCCCCCCAACGCTGCTGCCACCGCTGTTGATCCTACTGCTGCCCCTGCTGCCGACCACACTGCTGCCTCCGCCGTTTCCACTGCTGCTAAAATTGTTGCCACCACTGCCACCGCCGCTACCGCTGCCGCCCGTGCTGGGCAAGCAGCCATGATGGCAGAGCTGTCGGCCACCCAGCGCATGGTGAGAAGCAGCTTCCGCAGCCTAGGAGAAGTGGACACGGAAGAGCTCTCGTATGCTATCAGCCGCTACGATGAGCTGGTGCTGGCGTTAATGCTCCGGTGTGGAGAACTGGAGACGCGGCTCGCTATGCCGCCACCGCCGCCGCCGTCGTCGAATCCGTTAAAGAATACGGCCGCCAATGCTCCCCAGATGCCACAGGTTGCACCCATCGCTGCCCCGCGGACCACCAAGGTTCGCGAGACGTGGTCAGCGGTGGTGAAGTGCGACGACCCTGCGCTATCGGGGAAAGCTATAGCGGAAAAGGTGCGAACGATGGTTGCACCCTCCCTCGGAGTCAGAGTACATGAGGTACGTGAGCTCCGTCGAGGTGGTGGTGCGATCATTCGTACTCCTTCAGTTGGAGAGCTGCAGAAGGTGGTAGCATCAAAGAGGTTCGCTGAAGTTGGGCTAAATGTGGCACGGAATGCGGCCGAGAAGCCGAAGGTCGTCGTCTATGACGTCGACACAGCTATCGGCCCTGAGGAATTCATGCAGGAGCTGCATGGAAATAACTTCGACAGCGATATGACTATGTCCCAATTTAAGAAGTCCGTGCACCTGGTGACCAAGGCGTGGTCGGTAACCGACGGCGCCACAGTAAATGTAACGCTAGAGGTAGACGACCGCGCGATGGCGAAGCTTGATGTAGGTCGTGTCTACATCAAGTGGTTCTCATTCCGATGCCGAGCACAGGTCCGCACATACGCCTGCCACAGATGCGTGGGTTTCGACCACAAGGTCAGCGAATGCCGGCAGAAGGACAATGTCTGCCGCCAGTGCGGGCAACAAGGCCACACCGCGGCAAAGTGCCAAAACCCGGTGGACTGCCGGAACTGCCGTCACAGAGGGCAACCCTCGGGGCATTACATGCTCTCGAACGTGTGCCCGATATACGGGGCGTTGCTGGCGAGGGTGCAAGCTAGACATTAATGTTTAGCTTCATCCAAGCGAACTGTGGCCGAGGCAGAGCTGCGACCATCGAGCTCGGAGTCCGACTCAGGAGATCGGAGTCTATGTTCGCGCTGGTGCAGGAGCCGTATCTCGGCGGGGACGGAATGGATGTGCTGCCTGAAGGAATGAGAATTTTCACCGATCGGCGAGGGAAGGCAGCCATCCTAGTAGATCAACAGGAAGCCATCTGTATGCCAGTGGAGACCCTCACCACGGATTATGGCGTATGTCTGGTCGTTAAAGGGAGCTTTGGCTCAATCTTCCTTTGCGCCGCATACTGCCAGTTCGATGCACCTCTGGAACCGTACCTCCGGTACATGGATGCGGTCCTGCTGCAGGCCAGCAGAACCCCCGCAATCCTGGGCCTCGACGCGAATGCAGTGTCCCCCATGTGGCTTAGCAAACTCTCTCGTCATGCCGAGGGGCAAGCTAACTACAGACGGGGTGAGCTGCTGTCAGAGTGGATGCTGGAGGCAAGAGTCGCCGCCCTAAACCAGTCAACAGAGGTGTACACGTTCGATAATCACAGAGCTACTAGCGATATCGACGTGACAATCGTCAATGAGGCAGCATCTATGTGGGCCACATATGAGTGGAGAGTGGACGAGTGGGAATTGAGTGACCACAACATCATTACTGTTGTGGCCGAACCAACTACCGCGCGCGCAGTTGAGAGCATAGCTCCTGTGCCGTCCTGGAACTTCTCCAATGCACGTTGGCGATTGTTCAAGGAGGAAATGGTGAGTAGAGCAGCCGAACTTCCGGAAAACTTCTCAGAGTCGCCGTTGGACCAGCAAGTTTCGACCCTGCGCAGTATAGTACATAATGTATGTGATATTGCGCTGGGAAGAAAGTCAATTCGATCGCCCAACAGGAGAGCACGTTGGTGGACTGCCGACCTCTGCGCTGCAAGGCGCGAAGTCCGGAGACTTCGTCGCCTACTCCAAGATGGAAGGCGTCGTGATGACGGTGCCGCTATAGAGCGTGTAGTGGTCGAGCTGAGGCGGGCCTCAGCAAACTACAAGAAGCTCATTGGGAGGGCGAAAATGGATGACTGGAAACGCTTCGTGGGAGATCATGCCGACGACCCATGGGGGCGCGTCTACAAGATTTGCCGAGGCCGCAGAAAGTGCACGGAGATTGGGTGCCTCCGCGTGAATGGCGAGCTCATCACTGATTGGGGTGACTGTGCACGAGTGCTCCTCCGCAATTTCTTCCCAGTTGCGGAGTCCGAAGCACCGACTGCCATCGCGGAGGAAGTCCCACCGGCCCTCGAAGAATTCGAGGTTGATGCATGTGTTGCCCGGTTGAAGAGCAGGCGCTCTCCCGGCTTGGACGGCATCAATGGCACTATCTGCAAGGCAGTCTGGCGCGCCATACCCGAGCACCTAGCATCGTTGTTTTCCCGATGCATCCGATTAGGATACTTTCCCGCTGAGTGGAAGTGCCCACGAGTTGTCTCGCTGCTCAAAGGGCCAGATAAGGACAAGTGTGAGCCCTCCTCATATAGAGGAATATGCTTGCTGCCAGTCTTTGGTAAGGTGCTCGAGGCCATCATGGTGAATCGTGTGAGAGAAGTTCTTCCGGAAGGCTGCAGATGGCAGTTTGGATTTCGCCAAGGACGATGTGTGGAGGATGCTTGGAGACACGTGAAGAGCAGTGTTTGTGCCAGCCCGGCGCAATACGTGCTCGGCACATTCGTGGACTTCAAAGGAGCATTCGACAACGTCGAATGGAGTGCTGCACTCCGCCGACTAGCAGACTTGGGATGCCGGGAGATGGGCTTGTGGCAGAGCTTTTTCTCCGGCCGAAGAGCAGTGATCCGAAGCAGTTCCGGTACTGTGGAAGTACCGGTAACTAGAGGCTGCCCGCAGGGGTCAATCAGTGGCCCATTTATCTGGGACATTCTGATGGATGTACTGCTTCAGCGTCTCCAGCCGTATTGCCAGCTGAGTGCATACGCTGATGACTTGCTGCTTCTCGTCGAGGGAAATTCCCGAGCTATGCTAGAGGAAAAAGGAGCACAGCTGATGTCCATCGTAGAAGCGTGGGGAGCGGAAGTTGGCGTTGCCGTCTCGACCAGCAAGACGGTAATAATGCTGCTAAAAGGTGCCTTGAGACGTGCGCCTACGGTGAGGTTTGCTGGAGCGAACCTTCCGTATGTGCGTAGCTGTCGGTACCTTGGCATCACGGTCAGTGAAGGAATGAAATTCCTCACGCACATAGCTTCGCTTCGCCAGCGGATGACCGGAGTCGTTGGAGCATTGGCGCGTGTGCTTCGAGCCGACTGGGGCTTCAGTCCTCGAGCCAGGCGGACCATATATGACGGACTCATGGCACCTTGTGTGCTGTTTGGTGCCCCGGTATGGTATGACACCGCCGAGCAAGTAGCCGCCCGGAGACGACTAGCCTCCTGCCAGAGGCTAATCCTGCTTGGATGCCTTTCGGTATGCCGAACAGTGTCCACAGTGGCACTGCAGGTACTTGGTGGAGCTCCCCCGCTTGACTTGGCTGCTAAGTTTTTAGCGGTCAAATACAAGCTGAAGCGTGGATACCCGCTGGAGGAGAACGACTGGCTATATGACGAGGACACTACGTGTCTAAGCTGGAAGCAGAGGAAGACTCGCCTAGAAGAGTGCTTACTGCAGAGTTGGCAGAACAGATGGGATGATGACAGCGAACCAGGACGGGTGACGCATAAATTCATCCCATATGTCACTCTCGCCTATCGGGATCCAAGATTTGGATTCTCGATGAGGACGTCTTACCTGCTGACAGGTCACGGGTCGTTTAACGCATTTTTGCAAGGGAGAGCCCTCAGCGATACCACTGCTTGCGCTTGTGGAGATCCATATGAGGACTGGATGCACATATTGTGCGCTTGCCCCCTATATGCAGATTTGCGGAACCTCGATGGACTTGGAGTGCAGCGCCTTGGCGAAAACTGGACCTTCGATAGAATCCTGGAAGATCAACAGAGGACTCAACGGCTGGCAGTGTTTGCGGACGAAGTGTTCCGTAGGAGGAGGGGTGTTTAGCCCAACAACTTCGCCGTGTGGTTAGCGGGCGAGAATACTTCCACAGTCCGCTATTGCTTGTCGTAAGAGGCGACTAATATAGCCATAGGTCCCTCTAACCCTGCTTGTCGGAGCAAAAGGAGGAGGCCCACCGAGCCTCTCTTTCGGTACCACGGGTTGTGCAGCTATCCAAGACTGCACATTGAGGTAGGCCCCCTGGTGGGAGTATCGTGGTGGCTGTGGTTGGTACCCATATCGCGGGTAGAGCCTTCGTGTTCGACGTTTGAGTTACGGTGCTAGTTGCGCAAAACTCGGGTGCTGTGACCCAGAGATCAGTAGAGATTTTAGGTAGATCTCGCTCCTCAGCAAGGGGGAGTGCTTGCCCGGCAAGCAAGTACTCGAATTGCTACCGGGGTGGTCGCTATGTACATAGCTATAGCTTCTAGTCCGGGACGCTTGTCTGGCGTATCCAGACACATACACCATGTTGATACATGCACCACTTGTGGGTGTTCAGGGTGTCGTGGTTGTAATCCCTTCAGTGTGGAACACGCCACGTAAAACAAGTTCGGAGAGATCTGAAAAGTCGTCGTTGTCCCTATCTACTATCTAGCGAAACCACAGCCAAGGGAACGGGCTTGGAATAATTAGCGGGGAAAGAAGACCCTTTTGAGCTTGACTCTAATCTGGCAGTGTAAGGAGACATAAGAGGTGTAGAATAAGTGGGAGATATTAGACCTCGGTTTGGTATCGTCAATGAAATACCACTACTCTTATTGTTTCCTTACTTACTTGATTAAATGGAACGTGTATCATTTCCTAGCCATTATACGGATATATTTATTATATCTTATGGTATTGGGTTTTGATGCAAGCTTCTTGATCAAAGTATCACGAGTTTGTTATATAATCGCAAACAAATTCTTTAATAAAACGATGCATTTATGTATTTTTGATTTGAAAATTTGGTATAACTCCAATTACTCAGGTATGATCCAATTCAAGGACATTGCCAGGTAGGGAGTTTGACTGGGGCGGTACATCTCTCAAATAATAACGGAGGTGTCCCAAGGCCAGCTCAGTGCGGACAGAAACCACACATAGAGCAAAAGGGCAAATGCTGACTTGATCTCGGTGTTCAGTACACACAGGGACAGCAAAAGCTCGGCCTATCGATCCTTTTGGTTTAAAGAGTTTTTAACAAGAGGTGTCAGAAAAGTTACCATAGGGATAACTGGCTTGTGGCGGCCAAGCGTTCATAGCGACGTCGCTTTTTGATCCTTCGATGTCGGCTCTTCCTATCATTGTGAAGCAAAATTCACCAAGCGTTGGATTGTTCACCCATGCAAGGGAACGTGAGCTGGGTTTAGACCGTCGTGAGACAGGTTAGTTTTACCCTACTAATGACAAAACGTTGTTGCGACAGCATTCCTGCGTAGTACGAGAGGAACCGCAGGTACGGACCAATGGCACAATACTTGTTCGAGCGAACAGTGGTATGACGCTACGTCCGTTGGATTATGCCTGAACGCCTCTAAGGTCGTATCCGTGCTGGACTGCAATGATAAATAAGGGGCAATTTGCATTGTATGGCTTCTAAACCATTTAAAGTTTATAATTTATTTTATAAACGACAATGGATGTGATGCCAATGTAATTTGTAACATAGTAAATTAGGAGGATCTTCGATCACCTGATGCCGCGCTAGTTACATATAAAAGCATTATTTAATACAATGACAAAGCCTAGAATCAATTGTAAACGACTTTTGTAACAGGCAAGGTGTTGTAAGTGGTTGAGCAGCTGCCATACTGCGATCCACTGAAGCTTATCCTTTGCTTGATGATTCGATAAATAAATGATTTTTCCTGTAGCCAAACAAACACCTCGTCATCAATTTAGTGACGCATATGATATTGTTCCTATCATATAATTTTTGATATAAAAACTTTAAAGAATTGTATCAAGTTGCCAAATACCTCGTCATCAATTTAGTTTTTTTTTTTTTTTTTTTTTTGTGTATCTGTTTTATTTATTTAAAATCTGTCCTAATGGACAATAATTAAATTTTATGTGGGGGAACATTGACATACGGGGAGTACTTAGAATGTACTTGGGTAGGGGTTACAAATTTACATTAATGTTGCGTGAGGTCAAGCGGGTGCGTTCTCTGCAGACGTCTTGTGGATTGACTGTTGTCTAACAGATTGATGGCCAGGTGGTTGGGGTGATTCTCCAGTCTTCTGGCGTATCTCTCACTGAGTCGGTAGATCTCGTCTTCCACCCAGGGAATTCCGAGCTCCTCGTGGATGGCAGTATTCTCGTGATAGGGATGGGCGTTGGAGACTATTCTCAAGCATCGGTTCTGGAATTGCTGGATCTTTCTTCTGTTTGAAGCACTTGTGGTGCCCCACAGCTGGATTCCATAAGTCCATATTGGCTTGAGAATAGTCTTGTAGACAAGCAGCTTCGTTTTGTCCCTCAGCTTGGAACTTTTCCCAACAAGCCAGTGGAGTTGCTTAAGGCGTATGTTGGCCTGGGTACGCTTCCTATCAATGTGAGGGCCCCATGTCAGCCTTCTATCCAGTGTAAGCCCTAGGTATTTGGAGGTGCTGGTAGTGGGGATCGTGTCGCCGTCAAGAGTGACCGGAGGGCATTCTCCTCTGCGCAGGGAAAATGTTGTATGGGAGGATTTTTCGGCGTTAACCGCAATATTCCATCGTTTTAGCCATGGATTCAAAGCATCCAGTTGCCTCTGGATGATGGCTGAAGCTCCATCTGGATTAGTAGCGGTGGCGAGGAACGCGGTGTCGTCGGCATAGGTGGCTATTGTGAGGTGACGGGAGGGTATTATAGGAAGGTCTGCTGTGAAGAGGGTGTAGAGGATGGGACCAAGGACGCTGCCTTGAGGTACTCCGGCTCTTATGGGCCTTGGCGTGCTGGATGAGGATCCGCAACGCACTTGGAATTCTCTTCCTTCGGTGTAAGATTTGAGTAGAGCGTAGTGGGAACTGGGAAGGTGGGACTTGAGTTTGTGGAGGAGACCGGAATGCCACACTCTGTCAAACGCCTGCTTGACATCGAGGAAGACGGCCGAACAGTATCTTTTCTTCTCGAATGCATCGAGGATTCTTGATACGAGCCGGTGGCATTGTTCGGGTGTTCCATGAGATCGCCTGAATCCAAACTGGTGATCCGGGATCAAACCAGCCTCGTCCAGTACTGGCAACACTCTGCGCAGAAATACTCTTTCGAGTATTTTGGAGAGTATTGCCAGCAAACTAATCGGTCTATATGAGGCAAGATTGGCTTCAGGTTTTCCGGGTTTAAGGATGAGGATGACTTCTGCACGTTTCCATGATCTCGGGAAGTACCCTAGTGAGAAGCAGCTGTTGAAGATGTTAGCCAACATCTGGGAGCAAGGAGGAGGCATAATTTTGAGGGAAGTGGCGTCGATACGATCCAGTCCGGGGGATTTGCTGGCCTTTAGGGAGGCGATCTCCTGCGCAACCTCTTCAGGGGTGACGGGCTCTATCGGCAAGCTGGGTGGAGATGGACTCTCAAGGAACCTGGTGGTGGCAGCACGCTCTTCACCAGTGCATCTGTTGAATGGGGTGAATGCGTTCTGGAGGTGATCTGCGAATGCTTCTGCTCTTTCGTCATCGGAACGGCACCAAGAGCCATCCGCTTTGCGCACTGGCGACGCCTTTTTTGCAGGCCTCCTGATGTGGCGCGTGACATGCCACAGGTTGTGTTGCGGGTCACCAGGTTCCAGCTCTTCAAGGAATCGATTGAATGAGTCCTGCCGTAGTGTGCAAAGCTTGACCTTAAGCTCCTTGCTGGCTCTGTTGAGTGCCGCTTTATCCCTTGGGTTGCGCGAGGAGAACCAAGTACGTCTGAGGCGCCTCTTCTCCGCCACGAAGGCCGCAATCTCTGGAGACCAAAGGTGGAGATCTCGCTCAGGTGTTCTCGGGGTAGTTGGAGGAGGAGGGTTGGCGAACTTAGCCGCATTGTGCATTTCCTCAGTGAGTGTATTAATCGCCGCATCAATGTCTCTTGGGGAGGAAAGAGGAGGATCCAGGTCCAGGGAGGATAGCATCCAGAAGGTAAATTTGGAGGAGTCGGTATGCTTCCCGGTGAGTCTTCTGGGCAGGTCTTTTTTTAGGACTGGGATATTGAGGAGCATTCTTATTGCACTGTGGTCGGATAGCAGCTTGTTGTATGTGGTGCATGAGAGTCTGGCTTGTCCTATGCCTTTGGAGATGGCAAAATCCAAGAGGTCGGGAGACAAGGCAGGGTTAGTAGGCCAGTGGGTTGGCTCACCAGTGGAGTGGCAATTCAGTCTTCTGCTCTGCACGAACTTGTGGAGCGTTCTGCCTTTGGGGTTGATGGAGCGGGACCCCCACCAAGAGTGTTTGGCGTTAAAGTCACCGGCTGCTATGAAGCGAGGACCAAAGGACTCGAAAAGCTCTTGTAAGCGAGTCTCGGTGACTGAGTGTCTGGGGGGGAAGTAGACCGCTCCAATGGTGATGTCCCCCTGAAGGCTGGAGATTCGAGCCAGGGCACACTGGGCCCATTCCTCCTGGAACGCAGGTAGCTCCGTGTACTGGATACCACTCCTGATGAGCATGGCTGCTCCTCCGCGCGCTCTGCCAGATGGATGGTTGGCGAGTAAAACATCATAGCCGCTGATGTTGTAGTGGGATCGTGGACAAAAATGGGTTTCGGATACAAGGAGTATGTCAATCGCTTCCGTTTTTATAAGGTATTCTACCTCGGCTCTGCTCCTCTGCAGGCCGTTAGCATTCCAAATGACTATGTTCAGGCTTATTTCCATGATTTGGCATTGAGGATGGAAGCAATAAGCTGCGTCATTTGGGAGAACATTTTCTCCATCATACTTTCAACCATTCCTTGAAAACGGGCAAAGATTTGTTCCAGGTTATTGGATTGCGGAGCTTCTGGTGGGGTTTGGCGGTTTTGGTTGGGATCGGATTGCTGTGGTACATGAGTAGCCTTGAGCGCGTCTTTATGTTGGAGATGTTTGGGATCTGGATGGTGCTGGGCTTGCTGGTGGGTGTGGCCGGTCTAGGTTTAGGGGCTTGCTGTGCCTTGGCCTTCTTGTAGGCAGGGCATCCTCTGTATGAAGCGGGGTGGTCAGCTTGGCAGTGAAGGCAGCATGCCTTCTCATCCTCCTTCTTAGTGCAAGTCCTGGAGTCGTGTTGGCCACCACATTTCACGCATCGGTGCTCGAGGAAGCAGTAGCGCTGGGTATGTCCAAACCCTTGGCATCTAAAGCACTGAGGCACGTCGTTGAATTTACGGGGAGGCTCGATGGTGACGACCGACCTGCACAGTCTCCTGATTTGGTAGACCTCCTTGTTGTTACTGGCGGGTTCCATGTTGGCGAAAAATAACCCGAGTGGCTCCTTGGTTTTCCTACCAATAGGATTATGCAGGTCTCTGACCTTATGCCCTAGTCTTTCAAGTTCCTCTTGAATCTCGTCACGATCGGCGGTGTGGTGTAATCCCTTGATTACGACTCTGTATGCCCTCTCATCTTTGGGCTGGAACGTGCGATGCCTTTTGTTCTGGGAAACCAGGTGCCTACGAAGCTCGGAGTAAGACTCCTTGTCAGGCATCATTACACGCACGTTGTTGCGTTCCGATTTGTATGTGAAGTCTTTGCTGGGACCCACGAGAGTCGTAATCATCTTGATCAGAGCAGAAATGTTGGTCACGTCCGGGATGAATATCGGGGGTGGCTTGAAAGTCCTCGGGGTAGGCTTGGGTTTGTCCGGGGTTTTGTTGGCAGCGGGTACAGGTTCTTCGTCTGAGGCGGCTTGGTCGTCGTCGTCATTGTCTTCCTCATCGCTCGAGAGGATGGCAAATTGGTTGTTTGCTAACCTACGACGCGAAGCTGCGCTGGTGCTGGGCGTGACGTCAAGTTCCTCCATTTGGGGCTTGCGCGCAGGCTTGCGCTTGACCTCACCGGGCTCCGAATGCGAGGTGCTGGAGTCGCTGCTAGTGCTGGGCTCCCTTGCTCTTAGGGCCTTCTTGCAGGGCGTAGATTTGCCTGGCTTGATGACACGCGGGGGGCCTGCCAATCCATGGTGTAGGGTGATGGGTAGAAGGGGGGGGGGGGGGGAGCTGGGTACAGTTGGTCGGAGAACAAACCACTGCACGTGGCTGCTGCTGTGTTAAAGTTGCTTAACTATGCGCTTGATGTAAACAACCAGATAACACGCACGCTCGAGTGTGCGTTAGTGTTGGTGCGAGTCCGTTAGGCACGCGAGCTGAACCAATCAGAGCGCGCGGCGATATCTCGCGACGCGGTGACCGGTATGCGAATAACGGAGGTAACGAAATACGAAAAAAGCGAAACAATTTCTTGCTTGCGGTCCGCAGGCACGTCTGCACTCGTTGAGTGTTCGATCGCGACTGATCAATTTAGTGACGCATATGATATTGTCCCTATCATATAATTAATATAAAGACTTTAATGAATTGTGTCAAGTTGCCAAACACCTCGTCATCAATTTAGTGACGCATATGATATTGTCCCTATCATATAATTTTTGATATAAAGACTTTAAAGAATTCTATCAAGTTGCCAAGTACCTCGTCATCAATTTAGTGACGCATATGATATTGTCTCTATCATATAATTAATATAAAGACTTTAATGATTTGTGTCACGTTGCCAAACACCTCGTCATCAATTTAGTGACGCATATGATATTGTCCCTATCATATAATTAATATAAAGACTTTTTAAAGAATTGTATCAAGTTGCCAAACACCTCGTCATCAACTACTATATTATGGTTGCGCCGACCTCTCATATTGTATTCTCTTATGTCTTCATAGGATTTTGGCAATTATACGAGTAAATTAAATAATATACATATGAAAATGATTAATTATTATATGTATAAGGGAAAAAATGCTGAAATATTCCCATATTATCTTAGTATTATAGAGGAAAGACCGTTGCCGACCTCTGATATTGTTCAAAACTTATGTATTTATATGATTTTGGCAATTATATGAGTAAATTAAATAATATACATATAAAATGATTAAATATTATATGTATAAATGTATAAAGGAAAAAATGATGAAATATTCCCACATTATCTTAGTATTATAGAGGAAAGACCGTTGCTGACCTCTGATATTGTTCAAAACTTATGTATTTATATGATTTTGGCAATAATATGAGTAAATTAAATAATATACATATGAAAATGATTAATTATTATATGTATAAATGTATAAGGGAAAAAATGCTGAAAATATTCCCATATTATCTTAGTATTATAGAGGAAAGACCGTTGCTGACCTCTGATATTGTTCAAAACTTATGTATTTATATGATTTTGGCAATTATATGAGTAAATTAAATAATATACATATGAAAATTATTAATTATTATATGTATAGGGGAAAAAATGCTGAAATATTCCCACATTCTCTTAGTATTATAGAGAAAAGCCATTATAGTGAGAGGGTATAGTAGTGTAAACGACCGGAATTACGACAGAGGGTTCAAAAACTACTATAGGTAGGCAGTGGTTGCCGACCTCTCATATTGTTCAAAACTTATGTATTCATATGATTTTGGCAATTATATGAGTAAATTAAATAATATACATATGAAAATTATTAATTATTATATGTATAGGGGAAAAAATGCTGAAATATTCCCACATTCTCTTAGTATTATAGAGAAAAGCCATTATAGTGAGAGGGTATAGTAGTGTAAACGACCGGAATTACGACAGAGGGTTCAAAAACTACTATAGGTAGGCAGTGGTTGCCGACCTCTCATATTGTTCAAAACTTATGTATTCATATGATTTTGGCAATTATATGAGTAAATTAAATAATATACATATGAAAATTATTAATTATTATATGTATAAGGGAAAAAATGCTGAAATATCCCACATTCTCTTAGTATTATAGAGAAAAGCCATTATAGTGAGAGGGTATAGTAGTGTAAACGACCGGAATTACGACAGAGGGTTCAAAAACTACTATAGGTAGGCAGTGGTTGCCGACCTCTCATATTGTTCAAAACTTATGTATTCATATGATTTTGGCAATAATATGAGTAAATTAAATAATATACATATGAAAATGATTAATTATTATATGTATAAGGGAAAAAATGCTGAAAATATCCCACATTCTCTTAGTATTATAGAGAAAAGCCATTATAGTGAGAGGGTATAGTAGTGTAAACGACCGGAATTACGACAGAGGGTTCAAAAACTACTATAGGTAGGCAGTGGTTGCCGACCTCTCATATTGTTCAAAACTTATGTATTCATATGATTTTGGCAATAATATGAGTAAATTAAATAATATACATATGAAAATGATTAATTATTATATGTATAAGGGAAAAAATGCTGAAAATATCCCACATTCTCTTAGTATTATAGAGAAAAGCCATTATAGTGAGAGGGTATAGTAGTGTAAACGACCGGAATTACGACAGAGGGTTCAAAAACTACTATAGGTAGGCAGTGGTTGCCGACCTCTCATATTGTTCAAAACTTATGTATTCATATGATTTTGGCAATAATATGAGTAAATTAAATAATATACATATGAAAATGATTAATTATTATATGTATAAGGGAAAAAATGCTGAAAATATCCCACATTCTCTTAGTATTATAGAGAAAAGCCATTATAGTGAGAGGGTATAGTAGTGTAAACGACCGGAATTACGACAGAGGGTTCAAAAACTACTATAGGTAGGCAGTGGTTGCCGACCTCTCATATTGTTCAAAACTTATGTATTCATATGATTTTGGCAATAATATGAGTAAATTAAATAATATACATATGAAAATGATTAATTATTATATGTATAAGGGAAAAAATAATCATATTATATATGAATAATGGAAAAAAAATGAAATGTTCCTATAATCTCTTAATATATAAGAGAATAGCCCGTATGTTGGGTGGCAAACGGAATTGAAAATACCCGCTTTGAGGACAGCGGGTTCAAAAACTACTATAGGTAGGCAGTGGTTGCCGACCTCCCGCATTATTCGAAATATTTATTTCGGATTATGTTTATATTGGTTACATACAATAAAGTATATTATTATCCGTACAAATTTGTTTCTCAGTTCTATAGAACACGGGACTTGGCTCCGCGGATAATAGGAATATACGCTTTATAGATAATATCGTTGAAACAAAAGTCAAGTTTCTATTATATATAGAATAACAAATCGTTTCCATATATTATCGTTAATTTTTGGAGGCAGGCAAATATTAATTTATTACCTGCCGTATAGTTGGATTATTATATCGTTACGGTATAATACAAATATGGATTCTTATGAAAGAAATATAAAATTATATATTAAATGTGGAAATATTATCATATGCGCTTGGTTTTATGTTATATATTACCAGAGATATATATGAAAAGAGATAAATTTTAAATTTATCTTCAAAATGCAAATGATTTAACTTAATATTTATATTGGTTAAACAAAAATTGTACATGTGTGGATACAATAATTATGTATGTTGGAAATAAAATGATATTTTATAATGAAATATGTATGTATAAAAAGATAAAATTATAGAAATATATATATTACAATAATTAGATGAAATTCTTGTTATATTGGTAAAACAAGTATAAATTAAAAATGAAAATATGGATTACGAATGCTATATAAAAATGGCCGTAATCGAATGGATTTTTTTACTTATATATTTAAAATTTTACCCAAAGGCGAAATATTGAATTTTATTCAATATAATAAAAATCATGGAATTATATAAAGTGAAAAATCTATATATCTATATATCTATTATATTGCTTATTTCGATTCAAAATATATGAATGGAATATGAAGGAAAAACATTATTCTGGTTGATCCTGCCAGTAGTTATATGCTTGTCTCAAAGATTAAGCCATGCATGTCTAAGTACACACGAATTAAAAGTGAAACCGCAAAAGGCTCATTATATCAGTTATGGTTCCTTAGATCGTTAACAGTTACTTGGATAACTGTGGTAATTCTAGAGCTAATACATGCAATTAAAACATGAACCTTATGGGACATGTGCTTTTATTAGGCTAAAACCAAGCGATCGCAAGATCGTTATATTGGTTGAACTCTAGATAACATGCAGATCGTATGGTCTTGTACCGACGACAGATCTTTCAAATGTCTGCCCTATCAACTTTTGATGGTAGTATCTAGGACTACCATGGTTGCAACGGGTAACGGGGAATCAGGGTTCGATTCCGGAGAGGGAGCCTGAGAAACGGCTACCACATCTAAGGAAGGCAGCAGGCGCGTAAATTACCCACTCCCAGCTCGGGGAGGTAGTGACGAAAAATAACAATACAGGACTCATATCCGAGGCCCTGTAATTGGAATGAGTACACTTTAAATCCTTTAACAAGGACCAATTGGAGGGCAAGTCTGGTGCCAGCAGCCGCGGTAATTCCAGCTCCAATAGCGTATATTAAAGTTGTTGCGGTTAAAACGTTCGTAGTTGAACTTGTGCTTCATACGGGTAGTACAACTTACAATTGTGGTTAGTACTATACCTTTATGTATGTAAGCGTATTACCGGTGGAGTTCTTATATGTGATTAAATACTTGTATTTTTTCATATGTTCCTCCTATTTAAAAACCTGCACTAGTGCTCTTAAACGAGTGTTATTGTGGGCCGGTACTATTACTTTGAACAAATTAGAGTGCTTAAAGCAGGCTTCAAATGCCTGAATATTCTGTGCATGGGATAATGAAATAAGACCTCTGTTCTGCTTTCATTGGTTTTCAGATCAAGAGGTAATGATTAATAGAAGCAGTTTGGGGGCATTAGTATTACGACGCGAGAGGTGAAATTCTTGGACCGTCGTAAGACTAACTTAAGCGAAAGCATTTGCCAAAGATGTTTTCATTAATCAAGAACGAAAGTTAGAGGTTCGAAGGCGATCAGATACCGCCCTAGTTCTAACCATAAACGATGCCAGCTAGCAATTGGGTGTAGCTACTTTTATGGCTCTCTCAGTCGCTTCCCGGGAAACCAAAGCTTTTGGGCTCCGGGGGAAGTATGGTTGCAAAGCTGAAACTTAAAGGAATTGACGGAAGGGCACCACCAGGAGTGGAGCCTGCGGCTTAATTTGACTCAACACGGGAAAACTTACCAGGTCCGAACATAAGTGTGTAAGACAGATTGATAGCTCTTTCTCGAATCTATGGGTGGTGGTGCATGGCCGTTCTTAGTTCGTGGAGTGATTTGTCTGGTTAATTCCGATAACGAACGAGACTCAAATATATTAAATAGATATCTTCAGGATTATGGTGCTGAAGCTTATGTAGCCTTCATTCATGGTGGCAGTAAAATGTTTATTGTGTTTGAATGTGTTTATGTAAGTGGAGCCGTACCTGTTGGTTTGTCCCATTATAAGGACACTAGCTTCTTAAATGGACAAATTGCGTCTAGCAATAATGAGATTGAGCAATAACAGGTCTGTGATGCCCTTAGATGTCCTGGGCTGCACGCGCGCTACAATGAAAGTATCAACGTGTATTTCCTAGACCGAGAGGTCCGGGTAAACCGCTGAACCACTTTCATGCTTGGGATTGTGAACTGAAACTGTTCACATGAACTTGGAATTCCCAGTAAGTGTGAGTCATTAACTCGCATTGATTACGTCCCTGCCCTTTGTACACACCGCCCGTCGCTACTACCGATTGAATTATTTAGTGAGGTCTCCGGACGTGATCACTGTGACGCCTTGCGTGTTACGGTTGTTTCGCAAAAGTTGACCGAACTTGATTATTTAGAGGAAGTAAAAGTCGTAACAAGGTTTCCGTAGGTGAACCTGCGGAAGGATCATTATTGTATAATATCCTTATCGTTAATAAACATTTGTTATAATACAAATAAATACAATTTACCAAAATAAAAATATTACAAAATGATTCCACGGAATCAAAAGTTAAAGTCAAAATAAAATGAAGATGGCTTTTATTTTATATGTGGGGCTTGGCAACCTCATAAAAAGACTTTAACATTATTAATGTTGTTGTGCGTATTTGTGGCAGTACCTACTACAACAATGGCGTTTCCTATAAAAACAAATTCTCGAAAATGGAAATCGAAGAAACTGAACAAAATTTGAAAGTAGAAGTCGAATTAAAATTAAAATAATTTTGAATGTGGTATTCAAAATAAGTGTGTGTGTATATGGACCATAATATACACGCGTTGCGAATATGTATTGTTCATCTATGTTATGAGCATACGTTGGCTAATGCAACAACCTAAAATATACAATGTTTGTACCTGTCATCCATCAGGTTAATGTTTTATATAAATTTTGCAGTATGTGTCACCCAAAATAGCAAACCATAACCAGATTTTTATGATACATAATGCTTATATGAAACTAAGACATATCGCAACATTTATTTTTAGGTATAAAAATAAATTTATTGAAGGAATTGATATATGCCAGTAAAATGGTGTATTTTTAATTTCTTTCAATAAAAACAATATTGATATTATATAAAAATGAATTATAAAACTCTAAGCGGTGGATCACTCGGCTCATGGGTCGATGAAGAACGCAGCAAACTGTGCGTCATCGTGTGAACTGCAGGACACATGAACATCGACATTTTGAACGCATATCGCAGTCCATGCTGTTATGTACTTTAATTAATTTTATAGTGCTGCTTGGACTACATATGGTTGAGAGTTGTAAGACTATGCTAATTAAGTTGTTTATAAATTTTTTATAAGCATATGGTATATTATTGGATTAAATAATGATTTTATTCATAATATTAAAAAAGAAATGAAAAACATTATCTCACATTTGAATGTGAAAAACGAAGAGAAATATTTTCTTTTTCAATCAAATAATACTGAGAAATGTCTAGCATAAAAAATTGAAATATTTTTCATCTAGAATTGTCTCTTATTAATGATTCGGAAAAAGAAAAATCTTGGTTTTGTTATTATTCTTCGTTGGTTCGTTAAATGGATAAAAAATAACTTTGCTTACAAGAACTATTGGAACTATTTATAACGAATTTAATTGATTGCTTTATCATTTATATATAAAGAATTTATGGCAAAATATAGTTATATATACAACCTCAACTCATATGGGACTACCCCTGAATTTAAGCATATTAATTAGGGGAGGAAAAGAAACTAACAAGGATTTTCTTAGTAGCGGCGAGCGAAAAGAAAACAGTTCAGCACTAAGTCACTTTGTCTATATGGCAAATGTGAGATGCAGTGTATGGAGCGTCAATATTCTAGTATGAGAAATTAATGATTTAAGTCCTTCTTAAATGAGGCCATTTATCCATAGAGGGTGCCAGGCCCGTATAACGTTAATGATTACTAGATGATGTTTCCAAAGAGTCGTGTTGCTTGATAGTGCAGCACTAAGTGGGTGGTAAACTCCATCTAAAACTAAATATAACCATGAGACCGATAGTAAACAAGTACCGTGAGGGAAAGTTGAAAAGAACTCTGAATAGAGAGTTAAACAGTACGTGAAACTGCTTAGAGGTTAAGCCCGATGAACCTGAATATCCGTTATGGAAAATTCATCATTAAAATTGTAATATTTAAATAATATTATTAAGAATAATGTGCATTTTTTCCATATAAGGACATTGTAATCTATTAGCATATCCCAAATTTATCATAAAATATAACTTATAGTTTATTCCAATTAAATTGCTTGCATTTTAACACAGAATAAATGTTATTAATTTGATAAAGTGCTGATAGATTTATATTATTACAGAGCGTTAATTTTTCGGAATTATATAATGGCATAATTATCATTGATTTTTGTGTTTATTATATGCTCTTGTATGATTAACAATGCGAAAGATTCAGGATACCTTCGGGACCCGTCTTGAAACACGGACCAAGGAGTCTAACATATGTGCAAGTTATTGGGATGTAAACCTAATAGCGTAATTAACTTGACTAATAATGGGATTAGTTTTTTAGCTATTTATAGCTAATTAACACAATCCCGGGGCGTTCTATATAGTTATGTATAATGTATATTTATATTATTTATGCCTCTAACTGGAACGTACCTTGAGCATATATGCTGTGACCCGAAAGATGGTGAACTATACTTGATCAGGTTGAAGTCAGGGGAAACCCTGATGGAAGACCGAAACAGTTCTGACGTGCAAATCGATTGTCAGAATTGAGTATAGGGGCGAAAGACCAATCGAACCATCTAGTAGCTGGTTCCTTCCGAAGTTTCCCTCAGGATAGCTGGTGCATTTTAATATTATATAAAATAATCTTATCTGGTAAAGCGAATGATTAGAGGCCTTAGGGTCGAAACGATCTTAACCTATTCTCAAACTTTAAATGGGTAAGAACCTTAACTTTCTTGATATGAAGTTCAAGGTTATGATATAATGTGCCCAGTGGGCCACTTTTGGTAAGCAGAACTGGCGCTGTGGGATGAACCAAACGTAATGTTACAGTGCCCAAATTAACAACTCATGCAGATACCATGAAAGGCGTTGGTTGCTTAAAACAGCAGGACGGTGATCATGGAAGTCGAAATCCGCTAAGGAGTGTGTAACAACTCACCTGCCGAAGCAACTAGCCCTTAAAATGGATGGCGCTTAAGTTGTATACCTATACATTACCGCTAAAGTAGATGATTTATATTACTTGTGATATAAATTTTGAAACTTTAGTGAGTAGGAAGGTACAATGGTATGCGTAGAAGTGTTTGGCGTAAGCCTGCATGGAGCTGCCATTGGTACAGATCTTGGTGGTAGTAGCAAATAATCGAATGAGACCTTGGAGGACTGAAGTGGAGAAGGGTTTCGTGTGAACAGTGGTTGATCACGAGTTAGTCGGTCCTAAGTTCAAGGCGAAAGCCGAAAATTTTCAAGTAAAACAAAAATGCCTAACTATATAAACAAAGCGAATATAATACACTTGAATAATTTTGAACGAAAGGGAATACGGTTCCAATTCCGTAACCTGTTGAGTATCCGTTTGTTATTAAATATGGGCCTCGTGCTCATCCTGGCAACAGGAACGACCATAAAGAAGCCGTCGAGAGATATCGGAAGAGTTTTCTTTTCTGTTTTATAGCCGTACTACCATGGAAGTCTTTCGCAGAGAGATATGGTAGATGGGCTAGAAGAGCATGACATATACTGTTGTGTCGATATTTTCTCCTCGGACCTTGAAAATTTATGGTGGGGACACGCAAACTTCTCAACAGGCCGTACCAATATCCGCAGCTGGTCTCCAAGGTGAAGAGTCTCTAGTCGATAGAATAATGTAGGTAAGGGAAGTCGGCAAATTAGATCCGTAACTTCGGGATAAGGATTGGCTCTGAAGATTGAGATAGTCGGGCTTGATTGGGAAACAATAACATGGTTTATGTGCTCGTTCTGGGTAAATAGAGTTTCTAGCATTTATGTTAGTTACTTGTTCCCCGGATAGTTTAGTTACGTAGCCAATTGTGGAACTTTCTTGCTAAAATTTTTAAGAATACTATTTGGGTTAAACCAATTAGTTCTTATCAATTATAACGATTATCAATTAACAATCAATTCAGAACTGGCACGGACTTGGGGAATCCGACTGTCTAATTAAAACAAAGCATTGTGATGGCCCTAGCGGGTGTTGACACAATGTGATTTCTGACCAGTGCTCTGAATGTCAAAGTGAAATATGACACCTTACGTGCTTATGGTGCGCCAAAGGGCTTCGTTGACTACGTACAGAATACGTACGAGGGTGGCGGTACCAGTCTCAATGGGGACGGTTGGAGTTCAGAGGAATTCGTCCCTGCTAGAGGAGTGAAGCAGGGTGACCCTTTGTCTCCTATTCTATTTAACTTGGTAATGGACAGGTTACTTAGAAACCTACCCAGCGAAATTGGTGCCAGAGTCGGAAATGCCATTACTAACGCGGCCGCGTTTGCAGATGATTTGGTACTATTTGCTGAAACTCGAATGGGACTTCAATTATTGTTGGACAGAACGTTGGATTTTCTGTCTCTCGTCGGCCTCAAACTTAATGCCGACAAATGTTTTACCGTTGGCATTAAGGGCCAGCCGAAACAGAAGTGTACCGTGCTAGAGGCACAGAGCTTTTACGTAGGCTCAAGAGAGATTCCATCATTGAAGCGAACGGACGAGTGGAAGTACTTAGGCATCAACTTCACTGCAACTGGGAGGGTTCGATGCAATCCGGCCGAGGACATTGGTCCAAAGCTACAAAGATTGACAAAGGCCCCCCTCAAACCACAACAGAGGATGTTCGCCCTAAGGACTGTCCTTATCCCACAGCTCTATCACAAGTTAGCCCTTGGGAGTGTGGCGATAGGCGTCCTACGAAAAACTGACAAACTCATACGATACTATGTGCGAAGATGGCTAAATCTTCCGCTGGATGTGCCGATAGCATTCATTCACGCACCCCCAAAAAGTGGAGGTCTCGGAATTCCATCACTTAGATGGGTAGCTCCAATGTTAAGGCTAAGACGATTGAGTAACATTAAATGGCCTCACCTCACGCAAAACGAGGTAGCCAGCTCTTTCCTCGAAGCCGAAAAACAACGGGCCCGAGATAGATTATTTGCAGAACAAAATGAATTGTTATCGCGTCCGGCAATAGAAAAATATTGGGCGAACAAATTGTACCTCTCAGTTGATGGCAGCGGACTCCGTGAAGCGGGCCATTGGGGACCGCAACACGGGTGGGTTAATCAACCCACGCGTTTACTAACAGGAAAGGAATATATAGACGGTATTCGTCTGCGGATAAATGCCCTACCCACGAAGTCTCGTACTACAAGGGGAAGGCACGAATTGGAACGACAGTGTCGTGCAGGATGTGACGCTCCCGAAACAACAAACCATATAATGCAAAAATGTTACCGATCGCATGGGAGGCGCGTAGCTAGACACAACTGCGTAGTAAATCGAATCAAGCGGGGACTTGAGGAGAGAGGCTGCGTGGTCATTGTTGAACCAAGTCTGCAGTGCGAATCCGGCCTTAATAAACCAGACCTGGTGGCACTACGACAAAATCACATTGATGTGATCGTCATACAAATTGTGACAGACGGACACTCTATGGATGATGCGCACCAGCGCAAAATCAATAGATACGACAGACCGGACATACGAACTGAATTGCGTCGCAGATTTGAAGCCGCAGGTGACATTGAATTCCATTCTGCCACCCTGAACTGGAGGGGGATCTGGAGTGGTCAATCCGTTAAAAGATTGATAGCGAAGGGTCTCCTCAGCAAATATGATAGTCATATCATTAGCGTCCAGGTTATGAGAGGCAGTCTCGGTTGTTTTAAACAGTTCATGTACCTGAGCGGGTTTTCCCGAGATTGGACTTAGCTAAAACGTTTGGTTCAAAACATTTGCTTGCTGTCTTGGCATAACATCAATAAAGGCATAAACATCGCAAATAATGGTAATATATAAATGGCTATGAGGATGGTTTTAGTACGTAGGCGTTGCGGAACTTCGGTTCAGCAATGAATCGTGCATGCTAGGAAACTGAAGTGTTGACAGACCTAGTATCTTTCGATAGATTTCCATACCTCCGCGATCAAAAAAAAAAAAAAAAAATAGCCAAATGCCTCGTCATCTAATTTGTGACGCGCATGAATGGATTAACGAGATTCCTACTGTCCCTATCTACTTCGCCGTGTGGTTAGCGGGCGAGAATACTTCCACAGTCCGCTATTGCTTGTCGTAAGAGGCGACTAATATAGCCATAGGTCCCTCTAACCCTGCTTGTCGGAGCAAAAGGAGGAGGCCCACCGAGCCTTTCTTTCGGTACCACGGGTTGTGCAGCTATCCAAGACTGCACATTGAGGTAGGCCCCCTGGTGGGAGTATCGTGGTGGCTGTGGTTGGTACCCATATCGCGGGTAGAGCCTTCGTGTTCGACGTTTGAGTTACGGTGCTAGTTGCGCAAAACTCGGGTGCTGTGACCCAGAGATCAGTAGAGATTTTAGGTAGATCTCGCTCCTCAGCAAGGGGGAGTGCTTGCCCGGCAAGCAAGTACTCGAATTGCTACCGGGGTGGTCGCTATGTACATAGCTATAGCTTCTAGTCCGGGACGCTTGTCTGGCGTATCCAGACACATACACCATGTTGATACATGCACCACTTGTGGGTGTTCAGGGTGTCGTGGTTGTAATCCCTTCAGTGTGGAACACGCCACGTTAAACAAGTTCGGAGAGATCTGAAAAGTCGTCGTGTCCCTATCTACTATCTAGCGAAACCACAGCCAAGGGAACGGGCTTGGAATAATTAGCGGGGAAAGAAGACCCTTTTGAGCTTGACTCTAATCTGGCAGTGTAAGGAGACATAAGAGGTGTAGAATAAGTGGGAGATATTAGACCTCGGTTTGGTATCGTCAATGAAATACCACTACTCTTATTGTTTCCTTACTTACTTGATTAAATGGAACGTATATCATTTCCTAGCCATTATACGGATATATTTATTATATCTTATGGTATTGGGTTTTGATGCAAGCTTCTTGATCAAAGTATCACGAGTTTGTTATATAATCGCAAACAAATTCTTTAATAAAACGATGCATTTATGTATTTTTGATTTGAAAATTTGGTATAACTCCAATTACTCAGGTATGATCCAATTCAAGGACATTGCCAGGTAGGGAGTTTGACTGGGGCGGTAACGGAGGTGTCCCAAGGCCAGCTCAGTGCGGACAGAAACCACACATAGAGCAAAAGGGCAAATGCTGACTTGATCTCTGTGTTCAGTACACACAGGGACAGCAAAAGCTCGGCCTATCGATCCTTTTGGTTTAAAGAGTTTTTAACAAGAGGTGTCAGAAAAGTTACCATAGGGATAACTGGCTTGTGGCGGCCAAGCGTTCATAGCGACGTCGCTTTTTGATCCTTCGATGTCGGCTCTTCCTATCATTGTGAAGCAAAATTCACCAAGCGTTGGATTGTTCACCCACGCAAGGGAACGTGAGCTGGGTTTAGACCGTCGTGAGACAGGTTAGTTTTACCCTACTAATGACAAAACGTTGTTGCGACAGCATTCCTGCGTAGTACGAGAGGAACCGCAGGTACGGACCAATGGCACAATACTTATTCGAGCGAACAGTGGTATGACGCTACGTCCGTTGGATTATGCCTGAACGCCTCTAAGGTCGTATCCGTGCTGGACTGCAATGATAAATAAGGGGCAATTTGCATTGTATGGCTTCTAAACCATTTAAAGTTTATAATTTATTTTATAAACGACAATGGATGTGATGCCAATGTAATTTGTAACATAGTAAATTAGGAGGATCTTCGATCACCTGATGCCGCGCTAGTTACATATAAAAGCATTATTTAATACAATGACAAAGCCTAGAATCAATTGTAAACGATGTAAAATGTAAGTGGTTGAGCAGCTGCCATACTGCGATCCACTGAAGCTTATCCTTTGCTTGATGATTCGATAAATAAATGATTTTTCCTGTAGCCAAACAAACACCTCGTCATCAATTTAGTGACGCATATGATATTGTCCCTATCATATAATTTTTGATATAAAGACTTTAAAGAATTATATCAAGTTGCCAAATACCTCGTCATCAATTTAGTGACGCATATGATATTGTCCCTATCATATAATTTTTGATATAAAAACTTTAAAGAATTGTATCAAGTTGCCAAATACCTCGTCATCAATTTAGTGACGCATATGATATTGTCCCTATCATATAATTAATATAAAGACTTTAATGAATTGTGTCAAGTTGCCAAACACCTCGTCATCAATTTAGTGACGCATATGATATTGTCCCTATCATATAATTTTTGATATAAAGACTTTAAAGAATTATATCAAGTTGCCAAATACCTCGTCATCAATTTAGTGACGCATATGATATTGTCTCTATCATATAATTAATATAAAGACTTTAATGAATTGTGTCAAGTTGCCAAACACCTCGTCATCAATTTAGTGACGCATATGATATTGTCCCTATCATATAATTTTTGATATAAAGACTTTAAAGAATTCTATCAAGTTGCCAAATACCTCGTCATCAATTTAGTGACGCATATGATATTGTCCCTATCATATAATTAATATAAAGACTTTAATGAATTGTGTCACGTTGCCAAACACCTCGTCATCAATTTAGTGACGCATATGATATTGTCCCTATCATATAATTAATATAAAGACTTTTTAAAGAATTGTGTTAAGTTGCCAAACACCTCGTCATCAGCTACTATATTATGGTTGCGCCGACCTCTCATATTGTATTCTCTTATGTCTTCATAGGATTTTGGCAATTATACGAGTAAATTAAATAATATACATATGAAAATGATTAATTATTATATGTATAAGGGAAAAAATGCTGAAATATTCCCATATTATCTTAGTATTATAGAGGAAAGACCGTTGCCGACCTCTGATATTATTCAAAACTTATGTATTTATATGATTTGGCAATTATATGAGTAAATTAAATAATATACATATAAAATGATTAATTATTATATGTATAAATGTATAAGGGAAAAAATGCTGAAATATTCCCATATTATCTTAGTATTATAGAGGAAAGACCGTTGCTGACCTCTGATATTGTTAAAAACTTATGTATTTATATGATTTTGGCAATTATATGAGTAAATTAAATAATATACATATGAAAATGATTAATTATTATATGTATAAATGTATAAGGGAAAAAATGCTGAAATATTCCCATATTATCTTAGTATTATAGAGGAAAGACCGTTGCTGACCTCTGATATTGTTCAAAACTTATGTATTTATATGATTTTGGCAATTATATGAGTAAATTAAATAATATACATATGAAAATTATTAATTATTATATGTATAGGGGAAAAAATGCTGAAATATTCCCACATTCTCTTAGTATTATAGAGAAAAGCCATTATAGTGAGAGGGTATAGTAGTGTAAACGACCGGAATTACGACAGAAGGTTCAAAAACTACTATAGGTAGGCAGTGGTTGCCGACCTCTCATATTGTTCAAAACTTATGTATTCATATGATTTTGTCAATTATATGAGGAAATTAAATAATATACATATGAAAATTATTAATTATTATATGTATAAGGGAAAAAATGCTGAAAATATCCCACATTCTCTTAGTATTATAGAGAAAAGCCATTATAGTGACAGGGTATAGTAGTGTAAACGACCGGAATTACGACAGGGGGTTCAAAAACTACTATAGGTAGGCAGTGGTTGCCGACCTCTCATATTCATATGATTTTGGCAATTATATGAGTAAATTAAATAATATACATATGAAAATTATTAATTATTATATGTATAGGGGAAAAAATGCTGAAATATTCCCACATTCTCTTAGTATTATAGAGAAAAGCCATTATAGTGAGAGGGTATAGTAGTGTAAACGACCGGAATTACGACAGAGGGTTCAAAAACTACTATAGGTAGGCAGTGGTTGCCGACCTCTCATATTGTTCAAAACTTATGTATTCATATGATTTTGGCAATAATATGAATAAATTAAATAATATACATATGAAAATGATAATTTATTATATGTATAAGGGAAAAAATGCTGAAAATATCCCACATTCTCTTAGTATTATAGAGAAAAGCCATTATAGTGAGAGGGTATAGAAGTGTAAACGACCGGAATTACGACAGAGGGTTCAAAAACTACTATAGGTAGGCAGTGGTTGCCGACCTCTCATATTGTTCAAAACTTATGTATTCATATGATTTTGGCAATTATATGAGTAAATTAAATAATATACATATGAAAATGATTAATTATTATATGTATAAGGGAAAAAATAATCATATTATATATGAATAATGGAAAAAAAAATGAAATGTTCCTATAATCTCTTAATATATAAGAGAATAGCCCGTATGTTGGGTGGCAAACGGAATTGAAAATACCCGCTTTGAGGACAGCGGGTTCAAAAACTACTATAGGTAGGCAGTGGTTGCCGACCTCCCGCATTATTCGAAATATTTATTTCGGATTATGTTTATATTGGTTACATACAATAAAGTATATTATTATCCGTACAAATTTGTTTCTCAGTTCTATAGAACACGGGACTTGGCTCCGCGGATAATAGGAATATACGCTTTATAGATAATATCGTTGAAACAAAAGTCAAGTTTCTATTATATATAGAATAACAAATCGTTTCCATATATTATCGTTAATTTTTGGAGGCAGGCAAATATTAATTTATTACCTGCCGTATAGTTGGATTATTATATCGTTACGGTATAATACAAATATGGATTCTTATGAAAGAAATATAAAATTATATATTAAATGTGGAAATATTATCATATGCGCTTGGTTTTATGTTATATATTACCAGAGATATATATGAAAAGAGATAAATTTTAAATTTATCTTCAAAATGCAAATGATTTAACTTAATATTTATATTGGTTAAACAAAAATTGTACATGTGTGGATACAATAATT
>NW_022881467.1:45000-58993 GCF_004382145.1 Drosophila mauritiana
CAACCTCATAAAAAGACTTTAACATTATTAATGTTGTTGTGCGTATTTGTGGCAGTACCTACTACAACAATGGCGTTTCCTATAAAAACAAATTCTCGAAAATGGAAATCGAAGAAACTGAACAAAATTTGAAAGTAGAAGTCGAATTAAAATTAAAATAATTTTGAATGTGGTATTCAAAATAAGTGTGTGTGTATATGGACCATAATATACACGCGTTGCGAATATGTATTGTTCATCTATGTTATGAGCATACGTTGGCTAATGCAACAACCTAAAATATACAATGTTTGTACCTGTCATCCATCAGGTTAATGTTTTATATAAATTTTGCAGTATGTGTCACCCAAAATAGCAAACCATAACCAGATTTTTATGATACATAATGCTTATATGAAACTAAGACATATCGCAACATTTATTTTTAGGTATAAAAATAAATTTATTGAAGGAATTGATATATGCCAGTAAAATGGTGTATTTTTAATTTCTTTCAATAAAAACAATATTGATATTATATAAAAATGAATTATAAAACTCTAAGCGGTGGATCACTCGGCTCATGGGTCGATGAAGAACGCAGCAAACTGTGCGTCATCGTGTGAACTGCAGGACACATGAACATCGACATTTTGAACGCATATCGCAGTCCATGCTGTTATGTACTTTAATTAATTTTATAGTGCTGCTTGGACTACATATGGTTGAGGGTTGTAAGACTATGCTAATTAAGTTGTTTATAAATTTTTTATAAGCATATGGTATATTATTGGATTAAATAATGATTTTATTCATAATATTAAAAAAGAAATGAAAAACATTATCTCACATTTGAATGTGAAAAACGAAGAGAAATATTTTCTTTTTCAATCAAATAATACTGAGAAATGTCTAGCATAAAAAATTGAAATATTTTTCATCTAGAATTGTCTCTTATTAATGATTCGGAAAAAGAAAAATCTTGGTTTTGTTATTATTCTTCGTTGGTTCGTTAAATGGATAAAAAATAACTTTGCTTACAAGAACTATTGGAACTATTTATAACGAATTTAATTGATTGCTTTATCATTTATATATAAAGAATTTATGGCAAAATATAGTTATATATACAACCTCAACTCATATGGGACTACCCCCTGAATTTAAGCATATTAATTAGGGGAGGAAAAGAAACTAACAAGGATTTTCTTAGTAGCGGCGAGCGAAAAGAAAACAGTTCAGCACTAAGTCACTTTGTCTATATGGCAAATGTGAGATGCAGTGTATGGAGCGTCAATATTCTAGTATGAGAAATTAATGATTTAAGTCCTTCTTAAATGAGGCCATTTACCCATAGAGGGTGCCAGGCCCGTATAACGTTAATGATTACTAGATGATGTTTCCAAAGAGTCGTGTTGCTTGATAGTGCAGCACTAAGTGGGTGGTAAACTCCATCTAAAACTAAATATAACCATGAGACCGATAGTAAACAAGTACCGTGAGGGAAAGTTGAAAAGAACTCTGAATAGAGAGTTAAACAGTACGTGAAACTGCTTAGAGGTTAAGCCCGATGAACCTGAATATCCGTTATGGAAAATTCATCATTAAAATTGTAATATTTAAATAATATTATTAAGAATAATGTGCATTTTTTCCATATAAGGACATTGTAATCTATTAGCATATCCCAAATTTATCATAAAATATAACTTATAGTTTATTCCAATTAAATTGCTTGCATTTTAACACAGAATAAATGTTATTAATTTGATAAAGTGCTGATAGATTTATATTATTACAGAGCGTTAATTTTTCGGAATTATATAATGGCATAATTATCATTGATTTTTGTGTTTATTATATGCTCTTGTATGATTAACAATGCGAAAGATTCAGGATACCTTCGGGACCCGTCTTGAAACACGGACCAAGGAGTCTAACATATGTGCAAGTTATTGGGATGTAAACCTAATAGCGTAATTAACTTGACTAATAATGGGATTAGTTTTTTAGCTATTTATAGCTAATTAACACAATCCCGGGGCGTTCTATATAGTTATGTATAATGTATATTTATATTATTTATGCCTCTAACTGGAACGTACCTTGAGCATATATGCTGTGACCCGAAAGATGGTGAACTATACTTGATCAGGTTGAAGTCAGGGGAAACCCTGATGGAAGACCGAAACAGTTCTGACGTGCAAATCGATTGTCAGAATTGAGTATAGGGGCGAAAGACCAATCGAACCATCTAGTAGCTGGTTCCTTCCGAAGTTTCCCTCAGGATAGCTGGTGCATTTTAATATTATATAAAATAATCTTATCTGGTAAAGCGAATGATTAGAGGCCTTAGGGTCGAAACGATCTTAACCTATTCTCAAACTTTAAATGGGTAAGAACCTTAACTTTCTTGATATGAAGTTCAAGGTTATGATATAATGTGCCCAGTGGGCCACTTTTGGTAAGCAGAACTGGCGCTGTGGGATGAACCAAACGTAATGTTACAGTGCCCAAATTAACAACTCATGCAGATACCATGAAAGGCGTTGGTTGCTTAAAACAGCAGGACGGTGATCATGGAAGTCGAAATCCGCTAAGGAGTGTGTAACAACTCACCTGCCGAAGCAACTAGCCCTTAAAATGGATGGCGCTTAAGTTGTATACCTATACATTACCGCTAAAGTAGATGATTTATATTACTTGTGATATAAATTTTGAAACTTTAGTGAGTAGGAAAGGTACAATGGTATGCGTAGAAGTGTTTGGCGTAAGCCTGCATGGAGCTGCCATTGGTACAGATCTTGGTGGTAGTAGCAAATAATCGAATGAGACCTTGGAGGACTGAAGTGGAGAAGGGTTTCGTGTGAACAGTGGTTGATCACGAGTTAGTCGGTCCTAAGTTCAAGGCGAAAGCCGAAAATTTTCAAGTAAAACAAAAATGCCTAACTATATAAACAAAGCAAATATAATACACTTGAATAATTTTGAACGAAAGGGAATACGGTTCCAATTCCGTAACCTGTTGAGTATCCGTTTGTTATTAAATATGGGCCTCGTGCTCATCCTGGCAACAGGAACGACCATAAAGAAGCCGTCGAGAGATATCGGAAGAGTTTTCTTTTCTGTTTTATAGCCGTACTACCATGGAAGTCTTTCGCAGAGAGCTTACTTACTTGATTAAATGGAACGTGTATCATTTCCTAGCCATTATACGGATATATTTATTATATCTTATGGTATTGGGTTTTGATGCAAGCTTCTTGATCAAAGTATCACGAGTTTGTTATATAATCGCAAACAAATTCTTTAATAAAACGATGCATTTATGTATTTTTGATTTGAAAATTTGGTATAACTCCAATTACTCAGGTATGATCCAATTCAAGGACATTGCCAGGTAGGGAGTTTGACTGGGGCGGTACATCTCTCAAATAATAACGGAGGTGTCCCAAGGCCAGCTCAGTGCGGACAGAAACCACACATAGAGCAAAAGGGCAAATGCTGACTTGATCTCGGTGTTCAGTACACACAGGGACAGCAAAAGCTCGGCCTATCGATCCTTTTGGTTTAAAGAGTTTTTAACAAGAGGTGTCAGAAAAGTTACCATAGGGATAACTGGCTTGTGGCGGCCAAGCGTTCATAGCGACGTCGCTTTTTGATCCTTCGATGTCGGCTCTTCCTATCATTGTGAAGCAAAATTCACCAAGCGTTGGATTGTTCACCCATGCAAGGGAACGTGAGCTGGGTTTAGACCGTCGTGAGACAGGTTAGTTTTACCCTACTAATGACAAAACGTTGTTGCGACAGCATTCCTGCGTAGTACGAGAGGAACCGCAGGTACGGACCAATGGCACAATACTTGTTCGAGCGAACAGTGGTATGACGCTACGTCCGTTGGATTATGCCTGAACGCCTCTAAGGTCGTATCCGTGCTGGACTGCAATGATAAATAAGGGGCAATTTGCATTGTATGGCTTCTAAACCATTTAAAGTTTATAATTTATTTTATAAACGACAATGGATGTGATGCCAATGTAATTTGTAACATAGTAAATTAGGAGGATCTTCGATCACCTGATGCCGCGCTAGTTACATATAAAAGCATTATTTAATACAATGACAAAGCCTAGAATCAATTGTAAACGACTTTTGTAACAGGCAAGGTGTTGTAAGTGGTTGAGCAGCTGCCATACTGCGATCCACTGAAGCTTATCCTTTGCTTGATGATTCGATAAATAAATGATTTTTCCTGTAGCCAAACAAACACCTCGTCATCAATTTAGTGACGCATATGATATTGTCCCTATCATATAATTTTTGATATAAAGACTTTAAAGAATTCTATCAAGTTGCCAAATACCTCGTCATCAATTTAGTGACGCATATGATATTGTCCCTATCGTATAATTTTTGATATAAAGACTTTAAAGAATTCTATCACGTTGCCAAATACCTCGTCATCAATTTAGTTTTTTTTTTTTTTTGTGTATCTGTTTTATTTATTTAAAATCTGTCCTAATGGACAATAATTAAATTTTATGTGGGGGAACATTGACATACGGGGAGTACTTAGAATGTACTTGGGTAGGGGTTACAAATTTACATTAATGTTGCGTGAGGTCAAGCGGGTGCGTTCTCTGCAGACGTCTTGTGGATTGGCTGTTGTCTAACAGATTGATGGCCAGGTGGTTGGGGTGATTCTCCAGTCTTCTGGCGTATCTCTCACTGAGTCGGTAGATCTCATCTTCCACCCAGGGAATTCCGAGCTCCTCGTGGATGGCAGTATTCTCGTGATAGGGATGGGCGTTGGAGACTATTCTCAAGCATCGGTTCTGGAATTGCTGGATCTTTCTTCTGTGTGAAGCACTTGTGGTGCCCCACAGCTGGATTCCATAAGTCCATATTGGCTTGAGAATAGTCTTGTAGCAGCTTCGTTTTGTCCCTCAGCTTGGAACTTTTCCCAACAAGCCAGTGGAGTTGCTTAAGGCGTATGTTGGCCTGGCTACGCTTCCTATCAATGTGAGGGCCCCATGTCAGCCTTCTATCCAGTGTAAGCCCTAGGTATTTGGAGGTGCTGGTAGTGGGGATCGTGTCGCCGTCAAGAGTGACCGGAGGGCATTCTCCTCTGCGCAGGGAAAATGTTGTATGGGAGGATTTTTCGGCGTTAACCGCAATATTCCATCGTTTTAGCCATGGATTCAAAGCATCCAGTTGCCTCTGGATGATGGCTGAAGCTCCATCTGGATTAGTAGCGGTGGCGAGGAACGCGGTGTCGTCGGCATAGGTGGCTATTGTGAGGTGACGGGAGGGTATTATAGGAAGGTCTGCTGTGAAGAGGGTGTAGAGGATGGGACCAAGGACGCTGCCTTGAGGTACTCCGGCTCTTATGGGCCTTGGCGTGCTGGATGAGGATCCGCAACGCACTTGGAATTCTCTTCCTTCGGTGTAAGATTTGAGTAGAGCGTAGTGGGAACTGGGAAGGTGGGACTTAAGTTTGTGGAGGAGACCGGAATGCCACACTCTGTCAAACGCCTGCTTGACATCGAGGAAGACGGCCGAACAGTATCTTTTCTTCTCGAATGCATCGAGGATTCTTGATACGAGCCGGTGGCATTGTTCGGGTGTTCCATGAGATCGCCTGAATCCAAACTGGTGATCCGGGATCAATCCAGCCTCGTCCAGTACTGGCAACACTCTGCGCAGAAATACTCTTTCGAGTATTTTGGAGAGTATTGCCAGCAAACTAATCGGTCTATATGAGGCAAGATTGGCTTCAGGTTTTCCGGCTTTAAGGATGAGGATGACTTCTGCACGTTTCCATGATCTCGGGAAGTACCCTAGTGAGAAGCAGCTGTTGAAGATGTTAGCCAACATCTGGGAGCAAGGAGGAGGCATAATTTTGAGGGAAGTGGCGTCGATACGATCCAGTCCGGGGGATTTGCTGGCCTTTAGGGAGGCGATCTCCTGCGCAACCTCTTCAGGGGTGACGGGCTCTATCGGCAAGCTGGGTGGAGATGGACTCTCAAGGAACCTGGTGGTGGCAGCACCCTCTTCACCAGTGCATCTGTTGAATGGGGTGAATGCGTTCTGGAGGTGATCTGCGAATGCTTCTGCTCTTTCGTCATCGGAACGGCACCAAGAGCCATCCGCTTTGCGCACTGGCGACGCCTTTTTTGCAGGCCTCCTGATGTGGCGCGTGACATGCCACAGATTGTGTTGCGGGTCACCAGGTTCCAGCTCTTCAAGGAATCGATTGAATGAGTCCTGCCGTAGTGTGCAAAGCTTGACCTTAAGCTCCTTGCTGGCTCTGTTGAATAATTTTGAACGAAAGGGAATACGGTTCCAATTCCGTAACCTGTTGAGTATCCGTTTGTTATTAAATATGGGCCTCGTGCTCATCCTGGCAACAGGAACGACCATAAAGAAGCCGTCGAGAGATATCGGAAGAGTTTTCTTTTCTGTTTTATAGCCGTACTACCATGGAAGTCTTTCGCAGAGAGCTTACTTACTTGATTAAATGGAACGTGTATCATTTCCTAGCCATTATACGGATATATTTATTATATCTTATGGTATTGGGTTTTGATGCAAGCTTCTTGATCAAAGTATCACGAGTTTGTTATATAATCGCAAACAAATTCTTTAATAAAACGATGCATTTATGTATTTTTGATTTGAAAATTTGGTATAACTCCAATTACTCAGGTATGATCCAATTCAAGGACATTGCCAGGTAGGGAGTTTGACTGGGGCGGTACATCTCTCAAATAATAACGGAGGTGTCCCAAGGCCAGCTCAGTGCGGACAGAAACCACACATAGAGCAAAAGGGCAAATGCTGACTTGATCTCGGTGTTCAGTACACACAGGGACAGCAAAAGCTCGGCCTATCGATCCTTTTGGTTTAAAGAGTTTTTAACAAGAGGTGTCAGAAAAGTTACCATAGGGATAACTGGCTTGTGGCGGCCAAGCGTTCATAGCGACGTCGCTTTTTGATCCTTCGATGTCGGCTCTTCCTATCATTGTGAAGCAAAATTCACCAAGCGTTGGATTGTTCACCCATGCAAGGGAACGTGAGCTGGGTTTAGACCGTCGTGAGACAGGTTAGTTTTACCCTACTAATGACAAAACGTTGTTGCGACAGCATTCCTGCGTAGTACGAGAGGAACCGCAGGTACGGACCAATGGCACAATACTTGTTCGAGCGAACAGTGGTATGACGCTACGTCCGTTGGATTATGCCTGAACGCCTCTAAGGTCGTATCCGTGCTGGACTGCAATGATAAATAAGGGGCAATTTGCATTGTATGGCTTCTAAACCATTTAAAGTTTATAATTTATTTTATAAACGACAATGGATGTGATGCCAATGTAATTTGTAACATAGTAAATTAGGAGGATCTTCGATCACCTGATGCCGCGCTAGTTACATATAAAAGCATTATTTAATACAATGACAAAGCCTAGAATCAATTGTAAACGACTTTTGTAACAGGCAAGGTGTTGTAAGTGGTTGAGCAGCTGCCATACTGCGATCCACTGAAGCTTATCCTTTGCTTGATGATTCGATAAATAAATGATTTTTCCTGTAGCCAAACAAACACCTCGTCATCAATTTAGTGACGCATATGATATTGTCCCTATCATATAATTTTTGATATAAAGACTTTAAAGAATTCTATCAAGTTGCCAAATACCTCGTCATCAATTTAGTGACGCATATGATATTGTCCCTATCGTATAATTTTTGATATAAAGACTTTAAAGAATTCTATCACGTTGCCAAATACCTCGTCATCAATTTAGTTTTTTTTTTTTTTTGTGTATCTGTTTTATTTATTTAAAATCTGTCCTAATGGACAATAATTAAATTTTATGTGGGGGAACATTGACATACGGGGAGTACTTAGAATGTACTTGGGTAGGGGTTACAAATTTACATTAATGTTGCGTGAGGTCAAGCGGGTGCGTTCTCTGCAGACGTCTTGTGGATTGGCTGTTGTCTAACAGATTGATGGCCAGGTGGTTGGGGTGATTCTCCAGTCTTCTGGCGTATCTCTCACTGAGTCGGTAGATCTCATCTTCCACCCAGGGAATTCCGAGCTCCTCGTGGATGGCAGTATTCTCGTGATAGGGATGGGCGTTGGAGACTATTCTCAAGCATCGGTTCTGGAATTGCTGGATCTTTCTTCTGTGTGAAGCACTTGTGGTGCCCCACAGCTGGATTCCATAAGTCCATATTGGCTTGAGAATAGTCTTGTAGCAGCTTCGTTTTGTCCCTCAGCTTGGAACTTTTCCCAACAAGCCAGTGGAGTTGCTTAAGGCGTATGTTGGCCTGGGTACGCTTCCTATCAATGTGAGGGCCCCATGTCAGCCTTCTATCCAGTGTAAGCCCTAGGTATTTGGAGGTGCTGGTAGTGGGGATCGTGTCGCCGTCAAGAGTGACCGGAGGGCATTCTCCTCTGCGCAGGGAAAATGTTGTATGGGAGGATTTTTCGGCGTTAACCGCAATATTCCATCGTTTTAGCCATGGATTCAAAGCATCCAGTTGCCTCTGGATGATGGCTGAAGCTCCATCTGGATTAGTAGCGGTGGCGAGGAACGCGGTGTCGTCGGCATAGGTGGCTATTGTGAGGTGACGGGAGGGTATTATAGGAAGGTCTGCTGTGAAGAGGGTGTAGAGGATGGGACCAAGGACGCTGCCTTGAGGTACTCCGGCTCTTATGGGCCTTGGCGTGCTGGATGAGGATCCGCAACGCACTTGGAATTCTCTTCCTTCGGTGTAAGATTTGAGTAGAGCGTAGTGGGAACTGGGAAGGTGGGACTTAAGTTTGTGGAGGAGACCGGAATGCCACACTCTGTCAAACGCCTGCTTGACATCGAGGAAGACGGCCGAACAGTATCTTTTCTTCTCGAATGCATCGAGGATTCTTGATACGAGCCGGTGGCATTGTTCGGGTGTTCCATGAGATCGCCTGAATCCAAACTGGTGATCCGGGATCAATCCAGCCTCGTCCAGTACTGGCAACACTCTGCGCAGAAATACTCTTTCGAGTATTTTGGAGAGTATTGCCAGCAAACTAATCGGTCTATATGAGGCAAGATTGGCTTCAGGTTTTCCGGCTTTAAGGATGAGGATGACTTCTGCACGTTTCCATGATCTCGGGAAGTACCCTAGTGAGAAGCAGCTGTTGAAGATGTTAGCCAACATCTGGGAGCAAGGAGGAGGCATAATTTTGAGGGAAGTGGCGTCGATACGATCCAGTCCGGGGGATTTGCTGGCCTTTAGGGAGGCGATCTCCTGCGCAACCTCTTCAGGGGTGACGGGCTCTATCGGCAAGCTGGGTGGAGATGGACTCTCAAGGAACCTGGTGGTGGCAGCACGCTCTTCACCAGTGCATCTGTTGAATGGGGTGAATGCGTTCTGGAGGTGATCTGCGAATGCTTCTGCTCTTTCGTCATCGGAACGGCACCAAGAGCCATCCGCTTTGCGCACTGGCGACGCCTTTTTTGCAGGCCTCCTGATGTGGCGCGTGACATGCCACAGATTGTGTTGCGGGTCACCAGGTTCCAGCTCTTCAAGGAATCGATTGAATGAGTCCTGCCGTAGTGTGCAAAGCTTGACCTTAAGCTCCTTGCTGGCTCTGTTGAGTGCCGCTTTATCCCTTGGGTTGCGCGAGGAGAACCAAATACGTCTGAGGCGCCTCTTCTCCGCCACGAAGGCCGCAATCTCTGGAGACCAAAGGTGGAGATCTCGCTCAGGTGTTCTCGGGGTAGTTGGAGGAGGAGTGTTGGCGAACTTAGCCGCATTGTGCATTTCCTCAGTGAGTGTATTAATCGCCGCATCAATGTCTCTTGGGGAGGAAAGAGGAGGATCCAGGTCCAGGGAGGATAGCATCCAGAAGGTAAATTTGGAGGAGTCGGTATGCTTCCCGGTGAGTCTTCTGGGCAGGTCTTTTTTTAGGACTGGGATATTGAGGAGCATTCTTATTGCACTGTGGTCGGATAGCAGCTTGTTGTATGTGGTGCATGAGAGTCTGGCTTGTCCTATGCCTTTGGAGATGGCAAAATCCAAGAGGTCGGGAGACAAGGCAGGGTTAGTAGGCCAGTGGGTTGGCTCACCAGTGGAGTGGCAATTCAGTCTTCTGCTCTGCACGAACTTGTGGAGCGTTCTGCCTTTGGGGTTGATGGAGCGGGACCCCCACCAAGAGTGTTTGGCGTTAAAGTCACCGGCTGCTATGAAGCGAGGACCAAAGGACTCGAAAAGCTCTTGTAAGCGAGTCTCGGTGACTGAGTGTCTGGGGGGGAAGTAGACCGCTCCAATGGTGATGTCCCCTGAAGGCTGGAGATTCGAGCCAGGGCACACTGGGCCCATTCCTCCTGGAACGCAGGTAGCTCCGTGTACTGGATACCACTCCTGATGAGCATGGCTGCTCCTCCGCGCGCTCTGCCAGATGGATGGTTGGCGAGTAAAACATCATAGCCGCTGATGTTGTAGTGGGATCGTGGACAAAAATGGGTTTCGGATACAAGGAGTATGTCAATCGCTTCCGTTTTTATAAGGTATTCTACCTCGGCTCTGCTCCTCTGCAGGCCGTTAGCATTCCAAATGACTATGTTCAGGCTTATTTCCATGATTTGGCATTGAGGATGGAAGCAATAAGCTGCGTCATTTGGGAGAACATTTTCTCCATCATACTTTCAACCATTCCTTGAAAACGGGCAAAGATTTGTTCCAGGTTATTGGATTGCGGAGCTTCGGGTGGGGTTTGGCGGTTTTGCTGGGTACAGTTGGTCGGAGAACCAACCACTGCAAGTGGCTGCTGCTGTGTTAAAGTTGCTTAACTATGCGCTTGATGTAAACAACCAGATAACACGCACGCTCGAGTGTGCGTTAGTGTTGGTGCGAGTCCGTTAGGCACGCGAGCTGAACCAATCAGAGCGCGCGGCGATATCTCGCGACGCGGTGACCGGTATGCGAATAACGGAGGTAACGAAATACGCAAAAAGCGAAACAATTTCTTGCTTGCGGTCCGCAGGCACGTCTGCACTCGTTGAGTGTTCGATCGCGACTGATCAATTTAGTTATTTTTTTTTTTTTTTTTTTTTTTTTTTGTATCTGTTTTATTTATTTAAAATCTGTCCTAATGGACAATAATTAAATTTTATGTGGGGGAACATTGACATACGGGGAGTACTTAGAATGTACTTGGGTAGGGGTTACAAATTTACATTAATGTTGCGTGAGGTCAAGCGGGTGCGTTCTCTGCAGACGTCTTGTGGATTGGCTGTTGTCTAACAGATTGATGACCAGGTGGTTGGGGTGATTCTCCAGTCTTCTGGCGTATCTCTCACTGAGTCGGTAGATCTCATCTTCCACCCAGGGAATTCCGAGCTCCTCGTGGATGGCAGTATTCTCGTGATAGGGATGGGCGTTGGAGACTATTCTCAAGCATCGGTTCTGGAATTGCTGGATCTTTCTTCTGTGTGAAGCACTTGTGGTGCCCCACAGCTGGATTCCATAAGTCCATATTGGCTTGAGAATAGTCTTGTAGACAAGCAGCTTCGTTTTGTCCCTCAGCTTGGAACTTTTCCCAACAAGCCAGTTGAGTTGCTTAAGGCGTATGTTGGCCTGGGTACGCTTCCTATCAATGTGAGGGCCCATGTCAGCCTTCTATCCAGTGTAAGCCCTAGGTATTTGGAGGTGCTGGTAGTGGGGATCGTGTCGCCGTCAAGAGTGACCGGAGGGCATTCTCCTCTGCGCAGGGAAAATGTTGTATGGGAGGATTTTTCGGCGTTAACCGCAATATTCCATCGTTTTAGCCATGGATTCAAAGCATCCAGTTGCCTCTGGATGATGGCTGAAGCTCCATCTGGATTAGTAGCGGTGGCGAGGAACGCGGTGTCGTCGGCATAGGTGGCTATTGTGAGGTGACGGGAGGGTATTATAGGAAGGTCTGCTGTGAAGAGGGTGTAGAGGATGGGACCAAGGACGCTGCCTTGAGGTACTCCGGCTCTTATGGGCCTTGGCGTGCTGGATGAGGATCCGCAACGCACTTGGAATTCTCTTCCTTCGGTGTAAGATTTGAGTAGAGCGTAGTGGGAACTGGGAAGGTGGGACTTAAGTTTGTGGAGGAGACCGGAATGCCACACTCTGTCAAACGCCTGCTTGACATCGAGGAAGACGGTCGAACAGTATCTTTTCTTCTCGAATGCATCGAGGATTCTTGATACGAGCCGGTGGCATTGTTCGGGTGTTCCATGAGATCGCCTGAATCCAAACTGGTGATCCGGGATCAAACCAGCCTCGTCCAGTACTGGCAACACTCTGCGCAGAAATACTCTTCGAGTATTTTGGAGAGTATTGCCAGCAAACTAATCGGTCTATATGAGGCAAGATTGGCTTCAGGTTTTCCGGGTTTAAGGATGAGGATAGACTTCTGCACGTTTCCATGATCTCGGGAAGTACCCTAGTGAGAAGCAGCTGTTGAAGATGTTAGCCAACATCTGGGAGCAAGGAGGAGGCATAATTTTGAGGGAAGTGGCGTCGATACGATCCAGTCCGGGGGATTTGCTGGCCTTTAGGGAGGCGATCTCCTGCGCAACCTCTTCAGGGGTGACGGGCTCTATCGGCAAGCTGGGTGGAGATGGACTCTCAAGGACCTGGTGGTGGCAGCACGCTCTTCACCAGTGCATCTGTTGAATGGGGTGAATGCGTTCTGGAGGTGATCTGCGAATGCTTCTGCTCTTTCGTCATCGGAACGGCACCAAGAGCCATCCGTTTGCGCACTGGGCGACGCCTTTTTTGCAGGCCTCCTGATGTGGCGCGTGACATGCCACAGGTTGTGTTGCGGGTCACCAGGTTCCAGCTCTTCAAGGAATCGATTGAATGAGTCTGCCGTAGTGTGCAAAGCTTGACCTTAAGCTCCTTGCTGGCTCTGTTGAGTGCCGCTTTATCCTTGGGTTGCGCGAGGAGAACCAAGACGTCTGAGGCGCCTCTTCTCCGCCACGAAGGCCGCAATCTCTGGAGACCAAAGGTGGAGATCTCGCTCAGGTGTTCTCGGGGTAGTTGGAGGAGGAGTGTTGGCGAACTTAGCCGCATGTGGCATTTCCTCAGTGAGTGTATTAATCGCCGCATCAATGTCTCTTGGGGAGGAAAGAGGAGGATCCAGGTCCAGGGGAGGATAGCATCCAGAAGGTAAATTTGGAGGAGTCGGTATGCTTCCCGGTGAGTCTTTCTGGGCAGGTCTTTTTTTAGGACTGGGATATTGAGGAGCATTCTTATTGCACTGTGGTCGGATAGCAGCTTGTTGTATGTGGTGCATGAGAGTCTGGCTTGTCCTATGCTTTGGAGATGGCAAAATCCAAGAGGTCGGGAGACAAGGCAGGGTTAGTAGGCCAGTGGGTTGGCTCACCAGTGGAGTGGCAATTCAGTCTTCTGCTCTGCACGAACTTGTGGAGCGTTCTGCCTTTGGGGTTGATGGAGCGGGACCCCACCAAGAGTGTTTGGCGTTAAAGTCACCGGCTGCTATGAAGCGAGGACCAAAGGACTCGAAAAGCTCTTGTAAGCGAGTCTCGGTGACTGAGTGTCTGGGGGGGAAGTAGACCGCTCCAATGGTGATGTCCCCCTGAAGGCTGGAGATTCGAGCCAGGGCACACTGGGCCCATTCCTCCTGGAACGCAGGTAGCTCCGTGTACTGGATACCACTCCTGATGAGCATGGCTGCTCCTCCGCGCGCTCTGCCAGATGGATGGTTGGCGAGTAAAACATCATAGCCGCTGATGTTGTAGTGGGACGGGACAAAAATGGGTTTCGGATACAAGGAGTATGTCAATCGCTTCCGTTTTTAAGGTATTCTACCTCGGCTCTGCTCCTCTGCAGGCCGTTAGCATTCCAAATGACTATGTTCAGGCTTATTTCCATGATTTGGCATTGAGGATGGAAGCAATAAGCTGCGTCATTTGGGAGAACATTTTCTCCATCATACTTTCAACCATTCCTTGAAAACGGG
>NW_022881468.1:0-50000 GCF_004382145.1 Drosophila mauritiana
TTTAAATAAATAAAACAGATAACCAAAAAAAAAAAAAAAACTAAATGATGACGAGGTATTTGGCAACGTGATAGAATTCTTTAAAGTCTTTATATCAAAAATTATACGATAGGGACAATATATATGCGTCACTAAATTGATGACGAGGTATTTGGCAACTTGATATAATTCTTTAAAGTCTTTATATCAAAAATTATATGATAGGGACAATATCATATGCGTCACTAAATTGATGACGAGGTGTTTGTTTGGCTACAGGAAAAATCATTTATTTATCGAATCATCAAGCAAAGGATAAGCTTCAGTGGATCGCAGTATGGCAGCTGCTCAACCACTTACAACACCTTGCCTGTTACAAAAGTCGTTTACAATTGATTCTAGGCTTTGTCATTGTATTAAATAATGCTTTTATATGTAACTAGCGCGGCATCAGGTGATCGAAGATCCTCCTAATTTACTATGTTACAAATTACATTGGCATCACATCCATTGTCGTTTATAAAATAAATTATAAACTTTAAATGGTTTAGAAGCCATACAATGCAAATTGCCCCTTATTTATCATTGCAGTCCAGCACGGATACGACCTTAGAGGCGTTCAGGCATAATCCAACGGACGTAGCGTCATACCACTGTTCGCTCGAACAAGTATTGTGCCATTGGTCCGTACCTGCGGTTCCTCTCGTACTACGCAGGAATGCTGTCGCAACAACGTTTTGTCATTAGTAGGGTAAAACTAACCTGTCTCACGACGGTCTAAACCCAGCTCACGTTCCCTTGCATGGGTGAACAATCCAACGCTTGGTGAATTTTGCTTCACAATGATAGGAAGAGCCGACATCGAAGGATCAAAAAGCGACGTCGCTATGAACGCTTGGCCGCCACAAGCCAGTTATCCCTATGGTAACTTTTCTGACACCTCTTGTTAAAAACTCTTTAAACCAAAAGGATCGATAGGCCGAGCTTTTGCTGTCCCTGTGTGTACTGAACACCGAGATCAAGTCAGCATTTGCCCTTTTGCTCTATGTGTGGTTTCTGTCCGCACTGAGCTGGCCTTGGGACACCTCCGTTATTATTTGAGAGATGTACCGCCCAGTCAAACTCCCTACCTGGCAATGTCCTTGAATTGGATCATACCTGAGTAATTGGAGTTATACCAAATTTTCAAATCAAAAATACATAAATGCATCGTTTTATTAAAGAATTTGTTTGCGATTATATAACAAACTCGTGATACTTTGATCAAGAAGCTTGCATCAAAACCCAATACCATAAGATATAATAAATATATCCGTATAATGGCTAGGAAATGATACACGTTCCATTTAATCAAGTAAGTAAGGCGAAAGACTTATTAGTACGGCTATAAAACAGAAAGAAAAACTCTTCCGATATCTCTCGACGGCTTCTTTATGGTCGTTCCTGTTGCCAGGATGAGCACGAGGCCCATATTTAATAACAAACGGATACTCAACAGGTTACGGAATTGGAACCGTATTCCCTTTCGTTCAAAATTTTCGGCTTTCGCCTTGAACTTAGGACCGACTAACTCGTGATCAACCACTGTTCACACGAAACCCTTCTCCACTTCAGTCCTCCAAGGTCTCATTCGATTATTTGCTACTACCACCAAGATCTGTACCAATGGCAGCTCCATGCAGGCTTACGCCAAACACTTCTACGCATACCATTGTACCTTCCTACTCACTAAAGTTTCAAAATTTATATCACAAGTAATATAAATCATCTACTTTAGCGGTAATGTATAGGTATAAACAACTTAAGCGCCATCCATTTTAAGGGCTAGTTGCTTCGGCAGGTGAGTTGTTACACACTCCTTAGCGGATTTCGACTTCCATGATCACCGTCCTGCTGTTTTAAGCAACCAACGCCTTTCATGGTATCTGCATGAGTTGTTAATTTGGGCACCGTAACATTACGTTTGGTTCATCCCACAGCGCCAGTTCTGCTTACCAAAAGTGGCCCACTGGGCATTATATCATAACCTTGAACTTCATATCAAGAAAGTTAAGGTTCTTACCCATTTAAAGTTTGAGAATAGGTTAAGATCGTTTCGACCCTAAGGCCTCTAATCATTCGCTTTACCAGATAAGATTATTTTATATAATATTAAAATGCACCAGCTATCCTGAGGGAAACTTCGGAAGGAACCAGCTACTAGATGGTTCGATTGTCTTTCGCCCCTATACTCAATTCTGACAATCGATTTGCACGTCAGAACTGTTTCGGTCTTCCATCAGGGTTTCCCTGACTTCAACCTGATCAAGTATAGTTCACCATCTTTCGGGTCACAGCATATATGCTCAAGGTACGTTAGAGGCATAAATATATAAATATACATTATACATATATATAGGGGATTGTGTTAATTAGCTATAAATAGCTAAAAAACTAATCCCATTATTAGTCAAGTTAATTACGCTATTAGGTTTACATCCCAATAACTTGCACATATGTTAGACTCCTTGGTCCGTGTTTCAAGACGGGTCCCGAAGGTATCCTGAATCTTTCGCATTGTTAATCATACAAGAGCATATAATAAAACACAAAATCAATGATAATTATGCCATTATATAATTCCGAAAAATTAACGCTCTGTAATAATATAAATCTATCAGCACTTTATCAAATTAATAACATTTATTCTGTGTTAAAATGCAAGCAATTTAATTGGAATAAACTATAAGTTATATTTTATGATAAATTTGGGATATGCTAATAGATTACAATGTCCTTATATGGAAAAAATGCACATTATTCTTAATAATATTATTAAATATTACAATTTTAATGATGAATTTTCCATAACGGATATTCAGGTTCATCGGGCTTAACCTCTAAGCAGTTTCACGTACTGTTTAACTCTCTATTCAGAGTTCTTTTCAACTTTCCCTCACGGTACTTGTTTACTATCGGTCTCATGGTTATATTTAGTTTTAGATGGAGTTTACCACCCACTTAGTGCTGCACTATCAAGCAACACGACTCTTTGGAAACATCATCTAGTAATCATTAACGTTATACGGGCCTGGCACCCTCTATGGGTAAATGGCCTCATTTAAGAAGGACTTAAATCATTAATTTCTCATACTAGAATATTGACGCTCCATACACTGCATCTCACATTTGCCATATAGACAAAGTGACTTAGTGCTGAACTGTTTTCTTTTCGCTCGCCGCTACTAAGAAAATCCTTGTTAGTTTCTTTTCCTCCCCTAATTAATATGCTTAAATTCAGGGGGTAGTCCCATATGAGTTGAGGTTGTATATATAACTATTTTTTGCCATAAATTCTTTATATATAAATGATAAAACAATCAATTAAATTCGTTATAAATAGTTCCAATAGTTCTTGTAAGCAAAGTTATTTTTTATCCATTTAACGAACCAACGAAGAATAATAACAAAACCAAGATTTTTCTTTTTCCGAATCATTAATAAGAGACAATTCTAGATGAAAAATATTTCAATTTTTTATGCTAGACATTTCTCAGTATTATTTGATTGAAAAAGAAAATATTTCTCTTCGTTTTTCACATTCAAATGTGAGATAATGTTTTTCATTTCTTTTTTAATATTATGAATAAAATCATTATTTAATCCAATAATATACCATATGCTTATAAAAAATTTATAAACAACTTAATTAGCATAGTCTTACAACCCTCAACCATATGTAGTCCAAGCAGCACTATAAAATTAATTAAAGTACATAACAGCATGGACTGCGATATGCGTTCAAAATGTCGATGTTCATGTGTCCTGCAGTTCACACGATGACGCACAGTTTGCTGCGTTCTTCATCGACCCATGAGCCGAGTGATCCACCGCTTAGAGTTTTATAATTCATTTTTATATAATATCAATATTGTTTTTATTGAAAGAAATTAAAAATACACCATTTTACTGGCATATATCAATTCCTTCAATAAATTTATTTTTATACCTAAAAATAAATGTTGCGATATGTCTTAGTTTCATATAAGCATTATGTATCATAAAAATCTGGTTATGGTTTGCTATTTTGGGTGACACATACTGCAAAATTTATATAAAACATTAACCTGATGGATGACAGGTACAAACATTGTATATTTTAGGTTGTTGCATTAGCCAACGTATGCTCATAACATAGATGAACAATACATATTCGCAACGCGTGTATATTATGGTCCATATACACACACACTTATTTTGAATACCACATTCAAAATTATTTTAATTTTAATTCGACTTCTACTTTCAAATTTTGTTCAGTTTCTTCGATTTCCATTTTCGAGAATTTGTTTTTATAGGAAACGCCATTGTTGTAGTAGGTACTGCCACAAATACGCACAACAACATTAATAATGTTAAAGTCTTTTTATGAGGTTGCCAAGCCCCACATATAAAATAAAAGCCATCTTCATTTTATTTTGACTTTAACTTTTGATTCCGTGGAATCATTTTGTAATATTTTTATTTTGGTAAATTGTATTTATTTGTATTATAACAAATGTTTATTAACGATAAGGATATTATACAATAATGATCCTTCCGCAGGTTCACCTACGGAAACCTTGTTACGACTTTTACTTCCTCTAAATAATCAAGTTCGGTCAACTTTTGCGAAACAACCGTAACACGCAAGGCGTCACAGTGATCACGTCCGGAGACCTCACTAAATAATTCAATCGGTAGTAGCGACGGGCGGTGTGTACAAAGGGCAGGGACGTAATCAATGCGAGTTAATGACTCACACTTACTGGGAATTCCAAGTTCATGTGAACAGTTTCAGTTCACAATCCCAAGCATGAAAGTGGTTCAGCGGTTTACCCGGACCTCTCGGTCTAGGAAATACACGTTGATACTTTCATTGTAGCGCGCGTGCAGCCCAGGACATCTAAGGGCATCACAGACCTGTTATTGCTCAATCTCATTATTGCTAGACGCAATTTGTCCATTTAAGAAGCTAGTGTCCTTATAATGGGACAAACCAACAGGTACGGCTCCACTTACATAAACACATTCAAACACAATAAACATTTTACTGCCACCATGAATGAAGGCTACATAAGCTTCAGCACCATAATCCTGAAGATATCTATTTAATATATTTGAGTCTCGTTCGTTATCGGAATTAACCAGACAAATCACTCCACGAACTAAGAACGGCCATGCACCACCACCCATAGATTCGAGAAAGAGCTATCAATCTGTCTTACACACTTATGTTCGGACCTGGTAAGTTTTCCCGTGTTGAGTCAAATTAAGCCGCAGGCTCCACTCCTGGTGGTGCCCTTCCGTCAATTCCTTTAAGTTTCAGCTTTGCAACCATACTTCCCCCGGAGCCCAAAAGCTTTGGTTTCCCGGGAAGCGACTGAGAGAGCCATAAAAGTAGCTACACCCAATTGCTAGCTGGCATCGTTTATGGTTAGAACTAGGGCGGTATCTGATCGCCTTCGAACCTCTAACTTTCGTTCTTGATTAATGAAAACATCTTTGGCAAATGCTTTCGCTTAAGTTAGTCTTACGACGGTCCAAGAATTTCACCTCTCGCGTCGTAATACTAATGCCCCCAAACTGCTTCTATTAATCATTACCTCTTGATCTGAAAACCAATGAAAGCAGAACAGAGGTCTTATTTCATTATCCCATGCACAGAATATTCAGGCATTTGAAGCCTGCTTTAAGCACTCTAATTTGTTCAAAGTAATAGTACCGGCCCACAATAACACTCGTTTAAGAGCACTAGTGCAGGTTTTTAAATAGGAGGAACATATGAAAAAATACAAGTATTTAATCACATATAAGAACTCCACCGGTAATACGCTTACATACATAAAGGTATAGTACTAACCACAATTGTAAGTTGTACTACCCGTATGAAGCACAAGTTCAACTACGAACGTTTTAACCGCAACAACTTTAATATACGCTATTGGAGCTGGAATTACCGCGGCTGCTGGCACCAGACTTGCCCTCCAATTGGTCCTTGTTAAAGGATTTAAAGTGTACTCATTCCAATTACAGGGCCTCGGATATGAGTCCTGTATTGTTATTTTTCGTCACTACCTCCCCGAGCTGGGAGTGGGTAATTTACGCGCCTGCTGCCTTCCTTAGATGTGGTAGCCGTTTCTCAGGCTCCCTCTCCGGAATCGAACCCTGATTCCCCGTTACCCGTTGCAACCATGGTAGTCCTAGATACTACCATCAAAAGTTGATAGGGCAGACATTTGAAAGATCTGTCGTCGGTACAAGACCATACGATCTGCATGTTATCTAGAGTTCAACCAATATAACGATCTTGCGATCGCTTGGTTTTAGCCTAATAAAAGCACATGTCCCATAAGGTTCATGTTTTAATTGCATGTATTAGCTCTAGAATTACCACAGTTATCCAAGTAACTGTTAACGATCTAAGGAACCATAACTGATATAATGAGCCTTTTGCGGTTTCACTTTTAATTCGTGTGTACTTAGACATGCATGGCTTAATCTTTGAGACAAGCATATAACTACTGGCAGGATCAACCAGAATAATGTTTTTCCTTCATATTCCATTCATATATTTTGAATCGAAATAAGCAATATAATAGATATATAGATATATAGATTTTTCACTTTATATAATTCCATGATTTTTATTATATTGAATAAAATCAATATTCGCCTTGGGTAAAATTTAAATATATAAGTAAAAAAATCCATTCGATTACGGCCATTTTATATAGCATTCGTAATCCATATTCATTTTAATTATACTTGTTTTACCAATTATAACAGAATTTCATCTAATATTGTAAATATATTTCTATAATTTTATCTTTTATAATACATATTCTTATAAAATATCATTTTATTTCCAACATACATAATTATTGTATCCACACTGTACAATTTTGTTTAACCATATAAATATTAATTAAATCATTTGCATTTTGAAGATAAATTAAAAATTTATCTCTTTTCATATATATCTCTGGTAATATATAACATAAACAAGCGCATATGATATATTTCCACATTTAATATATAATTTTATATTTCTTTCATAAGAATCCAATTTGTATTATCGTAACGATATAATAATCCAACTATACGGCAGGTAATAATTAATATTTGCCTGCCTCCAAAAATAACGAAAAATGGAACGATGTTATTCTATATAAAAAACTGACTTTGTTCAACGATATTATTAAAAGCGTATATCTATATCGCGACCACCCGTGTTCTATAAACTGAGAAACAAATTGTACGGATAATAAATACTTATTGTATGTAACCATATAACATAATCCGAATAATATTTCGAATAATCGGAGTCGGCAACTGCTACCTATATAGTTTTTGAACCGCTGCCTCAAAGCGGTATTTTCAATCCGTTGCACCACATACGGTATTCTCTTATATTAAAGATTATAGAATTCATTTTTTTTCATATTCATATATAATATGATTATTTTTCCTTAAATATATAATTAATCATTTTCAATATTACTTATTTAATTTACTCATATTATTGGCCAAAATCATATGAATACATAAGTTTTGGAACAATATGAAGGTCGGAACCACTGCCTACCTATAGAGTTTTTGAACCTTGTCGTAATTCCGGCGTTTACACTACTATACCCTCTCACATAATGGCTTTTCCTTATACTAAGAGAATGTGGATATTTTCAGCATTTTTCCTTATACATATAATAATTAATCATTTTCATATGTATATTATTTAATTACTCATATTATTGCCAAAATCATATGAATACATAAGTTTTGAACAATATGAGAGGTGGCAACCATGCCTACCTATAGTAGTTTTGAACCCTGTCTAATTCCGGTCGTTTACACTACTATACCCTCTCACTATAATGGTTTTCTCTATAATACTAAGAAATGTGGGATATTTTCAAATTTTTTCTTATACATATAATAATTAATCATTTCATATTATATTATTATTTACTCATTATTGCCAAAATCATATGAATACATAGTTTTGAACAATAGAGAGGTCGGCAACCACTGCCTACCTATAGTAGTTTTTGAACCCCTGTCGTAATCCGGTCGTTACACACTATACCCTCTCACTATAATGGCTTTTCTATAATACATAAGAGAATGGGAATTTCAGATTTTTTCCCTATACATATAATATAATATTTCATATGTATATTATTTAATTTACTCATATAATTCCAAAATCAATGAATAATAAGTTGAACAATATGAAGTGCGCAACCACTGGCCTACCTATAGTAGTTTTTGAACCCTCTGTCGTAATCCGGTCGTTTACACTACTATACCCTCTCACTATAATGCTTTTCTCTATAATACTAAGAGAATGTGGGAATATTCAGCATTTTCCCTATACATATAATAATTAATAATTTTCATATGTATATTATAATTTACTCATATAATTGCCAAAATCATATAATACATAAGTTTTGAACAATATCAGAGGTCAGCAAACGTCTTTCCTCTATAATACTAAGATAATATGGAATATTTTCAGCATTTTTTTCCCTTAACATTATACATATAATAATTAATCATTTTCATATGTATATTATTTAATTTACTCATATTATTGCAAAATCATATAAATACATAAGTTTTGAACAATATCAGAGGTCAGCAACGGTCTTTCCTCTATAATATAAGATAATGTGGAATATTTCATCAATTTTTCCTTTATACATTTATACATATAATATTTATCATTTTATATGTATATTATTTATTTACTCATATAATTGCCAAAATATATAAATACATAAGTTTTGAACAATATCAGAGGTCGGCAACGGTCTTTCCTCTATAATACTAAGTAATATGGGAATATTTCAGCATTTTTCCCTTAACATATAATTAATCATTTTCATATGTATATTATTTAATTTACTCGTAAAGCAAAACCTAGAAACATAAAGAAACAAATAGAGATCGCGCAACCAATAATATAGATAGAGTCGTGCCAATACCAATCTTAAAATTTATATAATAAGATAGTGAAATCAATGACGTCACAAATGGATGACTTTGGCAACCGTTGATACAAATCATTAAATCTTTATATAATTATAGATATAGAGACAATAACAAAGATTCACTTATAAATATCCGAACTGACGATCATTGGCAACTGAATAAAATCTTTAAAGTCTTTATATCAAAAATTATATGAAGGACAATATCATATGCGTCACAAATGATGACGAGTGTTTGGCAACTTGACACAATCATTAAAGTCTTTATATAAATATAATAGGGACAATATCATATGCGTCACTAAATTGATGACGAGGTATTTGGCAACTTGATACAATTCTTAAAGTTTATATCAAAAATTATATGATAGGGACAATATCATATGCGTCACTAAATTGTATGACGAGGTGTTTGGCAACTTGACACAATTCATTAAAAGTCTTATATTAATTAATGATAGGACAATATCATATGCGTCACTAAATTGATGACGAGGTATTTGGCAATTGAACAATTCTTAAATTATATAAAATATATAGCAAATTCATATGCGTCACTAAATTGATGGACGAAAGATATTTAAATAAAAAAAAAATGAAATGATAAATTCTTTAAAGTCTTTATATCAAAAATTATATGATAGGACAATATCATATGCGTCACTAAATTGATGACGAGGTATTTGGCAACTTGATAAATTCTTTAAAGTTTTAATCTATATGAAGATAATCGTCATAATAGAAGATAAACATTTTTTTTTAATTATATGATAGGGACATATCATATGCGTCCTAATTGATGACGAGGTATTGCAACGTGATAGAATTTTAAAGTCTTATATCAAAAATAAATAGGGACAATACATATCGTCACTAATTGATGACAGTATTTGGATTGATATAATTTAAAGTCTTTATAAAATTATATGATAGGACAATATCATATGCGTCACTAAATTGATGACGAGGTGTTGTTTGGCTACAGGAAATCATTTATTATCGAATCATCAAGCAAAGGATAAGCTTCAGTGGATCGCAGTATGGCAGCTGCTCAACCACTTACAACACCTTGCCTGTTACAAAAGTCGTTACATTGATTCTAGGCTTTGTCATTGTATTAAATAATGCTTTATATGTAACTAGCGGGCATCAGGTGATCGAAGATCCTCCTAATTTACTATGTTACAAATTACATTGGCATCACATCCATTGTCGTTTATAAATAAATTATAAACTTTAAATGGTTTAGAAGCCATACAATGCAAATTGCCCCTTATTTATCATTGCAGTCCAGCACGGATACGACTTAGAGGCGTTCAGGCATAATCCAACGGACGTAGCGTCATACCACTGTTCGCTCGAACAAGTATTGTGCCATTGGTCCGTACCTGCGGTTCCTCTCGTACTACGCAGGAATGCTGTCGCAACAACGTTTTGTCATTAGTAGGGTAAACTAACCTGTCTCACGACGGTCTAAACCAGCTCACGTTCCTTGCATGGGTGAACAATCCAACGCTTGGTGAATTTTGCTTCACAATGATAGGAAGAGCCGACATCGAAGGATCAAAAAGCGACGTCGCTATGAACGCTTGGCCGCCACAAGCCAGTTATCCCTATGGTAACTTTTCTGACACCTCTTGTTAAAAACTCTTAAACCAAAAGGATCGATAGGCCGAGCTTTTGCTGTCCCTGTGTGTACTGAACACCGAGATCAAGTCAGCATTTGCCCTTTTGCTCTATGTGTGGTTTCTGTCCGCACTGAGCTGGCCTTGGGACACCTCCGTTATTATTTGAGAGATGTACCGCCCCAGTCAAACTCCCTACCTGGCAATGTCCTTGAATTGGATCATACCTGAGTAATTGGAGTTATACCAAATTTTCAAATCAAAATACATAAATGCATCGTTTATTAAAGAATTTGTTTGCGATTATATAACAAACTCGTGATACTTTGATCAAGAAGCTTGCATCAAAACCCAATACCATAAGATATAATAAATATATCCGTATAATGGCTAGGAAATGATACACGTTCCATTTAATCAAGTAAGTAAGGAAACAATAAGAGTAGTGGTATTTCATTGACGATACCAAACCGAGGTCTAATATCTCCCACTTATTCTACACCTCTTATGTCTCCTTACACTGCCAGATTAGAGTCAAGCTCAAAAGGGTCTTCTTTCCCCGCTAATTATTCCAAGCCCGTTCCCTTGGCTGTGGTTTCGCTAGATAGTAGATAGGGACAGTAGGAATCTCGTTAATCCATTCATGCGCGTCACTAATTAGATGACGAGGCATTTGGCTACCTTAAGAGAGTCATAGTTACTCCCGCCGTTGACCCGCGCTTACTTGAATTTCTTCACTTTGACATTCAGAGCACTGGGCAGAAATCACATTGTGTCAACACCCGCTAGGGCCATCACAATGCTTTGTTTTAATTAGACAGTCGGATTCCCCAAGTCCGTGCCAGTTCTGAATTGATTGTTAATTGATAATCGTTATAATTGATAAGAACTAATTGGTTTAACCCAAATAGTATTCTTAAAAATTTTAGCAAGAAAGTTCCACAATTGGCTACGTAACTAAACTATCCGGGGAACAAGTAACTAACATAAATGCTAGAAACTCTATTTACCCAGAACGAGCACATAAACCATGTTATTGTTTCCCAATCAAGCCCGACTATCTCAATCTTCAGAGCCAATCCTTATCCCGAAGTTACGGATCTAATTTGCCGACTTCCCTTACCTACATTATTCTATCGACTAGAGACTCTTCACCTTGGAGACCAGCTGCGGATATTGGTACGGCCTGTTGAGAAGTTTGCGTGTCCCCACCATAAATTTTCAAGGTCCGAGGAGAAAATATCGACACAACAGTATATGTCATGCTCTTCTAGCCCATCTACCATATCTCTCTGCGAAAGACTTCCATGGTAGTACGGCTATAAAACAGAAAAGAAAACTCTTCCGATATCTCTCGACGGCTTCTTTATGGTCGTTCCTGTTGCCAGGATGAGCACGAGGCCCATATTTAATAACAAACGGATACTCAACAGGTTACGGAATTGGAACCGTATTCCCTTTCGTTCAAAATTATTCAAGTGTATTATATTCGCTTTGTTTATATAGTTAGGCATTTTTGTTTTACTTGAAAATTTTCGGCTTTCGCCTTGAACTTAGGACCGACTAACTCGTGATCAACCACTGTTCACACGAAACCCTTCTCCACTTCAGTCCTCCAAGGTCTCATTCGATTATTTGCTACTACCACCAAGATCTGTACCAATGGCAGCTCCATGCAGGCTTACGCCAAACACTTCTACGCATACCATTGTACCTTCCTACTCACTAAAGTTTCAAAATTTATATCACAAGTAATATAAATCATCTACTTTAGCGGTAATGTATAGGTATACAACTTAAGCGCCATCCATTTTAAGGGCTAGTTGCTTCGGCAGGTGAGTTGTTACACACTCCTTAGCGGATTTCGACTTCCATGATCACCGTCCTGCTGTTTTAAGCAACCAACGCCTTTCATGGTATCTGCATGAGTTGTTAATTTGGGCACCGTAACATTACGTTTGGTTCATCCCACAGCGCCAGTTCTGCTTACCAAAAGTGGCCCACTGGGCACATTATATCATAACCTTGAACTTCATATCAAGAAAGTTAAGGTTCTTACCCATTTAAAGTTTGAGAATAGGTTAAGATCGTTTCGACCCTAAGGCCTCTAATCATTCGCTTTACCAGATAAGATTATTTTATATAATATTAAAATGCACCAGCTATCCTGAGGGAAACTTCGGAAGGAACCAGCTACTAGATGGTTCGATTGGTCTTTCGCCCCTATACTCAATTCTGACAATCGATTTGCACGTCAGAACTGTTTCGGTCTTCCATCAGGGTTTCCCCTGACTTCAACCTGATCAAGTATAGTTCACCATCTTTCGGGTCACAGCATATATGCTCAAGGTACGTTCCAGTTAGAGGCATAAATAATATAAATATACATTATACATAACTATATAGAACGCCCCGGGATTGTGTTAATTAGCTATAAATAGCTAAAAAACTAATCCCATTATTAGTCAAGTTAATTACGCTATTAGGTTTACATCCCAATAACTTGCACATATGTTAGACTCCTTGGTCCGTGTTTCAAGACGGGTCCCGAAGGTATCCTGAATCTTTCGCATTGTTAATCATACAAGAGCATATAATAAACACAAAAATCAATGATAATTATGCCATTATATAATTCCGAAAAATTAACGCTCTGTAATAATATAAATCTATCAGCACTTTATCAAATTAATAACATTTATTCTGTGTTAAAATGCAAGCAATTTAATTGGAATAAACTATAAGTTATATTTTATGATAAATTTGGGATATGCTAATAGATTACAATGTCCTTATATGGAAAAAATGCACATTATTCTTAATAATATTATTTAAATATTACAATTTTAATGATGAATTTTCCATAACGGATATTCAGGTTCATCGGGCTTAACCTCTAAGCAGTTTCACGTACTGTTTAACTCTCTATTCAGAGTTCTTTTCAACTTTCCCTCACGGTACTTGTTTACTATCGGTCTCATGGTTATATTTAGTTTTAGATGGAGTTTACCACCCACTTAGTGCTGCACTATCAAGCAACACGACTCTTTGGAAACATCATCTAGTAATCATTAACGTTATACGGCCTGGCACCCTCTATGGGTAAATGGCCTCATTTAAGAAGGACTTAAATCATTAATTTCTCATACTAGAATATTGACGCTCCATACACTGCATCTCACATTTGCCATATAGACAAAGTGACTTAGTGCTGAACTGTTTTCTTTTCGCTCGCCGCTACTAAGAAAATCCTTGTTAGTTTCTTTTCCTCCCCTAATTAATATGCTTAAATTCAGGGGGTAGTCCCATATGAGTTGAGGTTGTATATATAACTATTTTTTGCCATAAATTCTTTATATATAAATGATAAAACAATCAATTAAATTCGTTATAAATAGTTCCAATAGTTCTTGTAAGCAAAGTTATTTTTATCCATTTAACGAACCAACGAAGAATAATAACAAAACCAAGATTTTTCTTTTTCCGAATCATTAATAAGAGACAATTCTAGATGAAAAATATTTCAATTTTTATGCTAGACATTTCTCAGTATTATTTGATTGAAAAAGAAAATATTTCTCTTCGTTTTTCACATTCAAATGTGAGATAATGTTTTTCATTTCTTTTTTAATATTATGAATAAAATCATTATTTAATCCAATAATATACCATATGCTTATAAAAAATTTATAAACAACTTAATTAGCATAGTCTTACAACCCTCAACCATATGTAGTCCAAGCAGCACTATAAAATTAATTAAAGTACATAACAGCATGGACTGCGATATGCGTTCAAAATGTCGATGTTCATGTGTCCTGCAGTTCACACGATGACGCACAGTTTGCTGCGTTCTTCATCGACCCATGAGCCGAGTGATCCACCGCTTAGAGTTTTATAATTCATTTTTATATAATATCAATATTGTTTTTATTGAAAGAAATTAAAAATACACCATTTTACTGGCATATATCAATTCCTTCAATAAATTTATTTTTATACCTAAAAATAAATGTTGCGATATGTCTTAGTTTCATATAAGCATTATGTATCATAAAAATCTGGTTATGGTTTGCTATTTTGGGTGACACATACTGCAAAATTTATATAAAACATTAACCTGATGGATGACAGGTACAAACATTGTATATTTTAGGTTGTTGCATTAGCCAACGTATGCTCATAACATAGATGAACAATACATATTCGCAACGCGTGTATATTATGGTCCATATACACACACACTTATTTTGAATACCACATTCAAAATTATTTTAATTTTAATTCGACTTCTACTTTCAAATTTTGTTCAGTTTCTTCGATTTCCATTTTCGAGAATTTGTTTTTATAGGAAACGCCATTGTTGTAGTAGGTACTGCCACAAATACGCACAACAACATTAATAATGTTAAAGTCTTTTTATGAGGTTGCCAAGCCCCACATATAAAATAAAAGCCATCTTCATTTTATTTTGACTTTAACTTTTGATTCCGTGGAATCATTTTGTAATATTTTTATTTTGGTAAATTGTATTTATTTGTATTATAACAAATGTTTATTAACGATAAGGATATTATACAATAATGATCCTTCCGCAGGTTCACCTACGGAAACCTTGTTACGACTTTTACTTCCTCTAAATAATCAAGTTCGGTCAACTTTTGCGAAACAACCGTAACACGCAAGGCGTCACAGTGATCACGTCCGGAGACCTCACTAAATAATTCAATCGGTAGTAGCGACGGGCGGTGTGTACAAAGGGCAGGGACGTAATCAATGCGAGTTAATGACTCACACTTACTGGGAATTCCAAGTTCATGTGAACAGTTTCAGTTCACAATCCCAAGCATGAAAGTGGTTCAGCGGTTTACCCGGACCTCTCGGTCTAGGAAATACACGTTGATACTTTCATTGTAGCGCGCGTGCAGCCCAGGACATCTAAGGGCATCACAGACCTGTTATTGCTCAATCTCATTATTGCTAGACGCAATTTGTCCATTTAAGAAGCTAGTGTCCTTATAATGGGACAAACCAACAGGTACGGCTCCACTTACATAAACACATTCAAACACAATAAACATTTTACTGCCACCATGAATGAAGGCTACATAAGCTTCAGCACCATAATCCTGAAGATATCTATTTAATATATTTGAGTCTCGTTCGTTATCGGAATTAACCAGACAAATCACTCCACGAACTAAGAACGGCCATGCACCACCACCCATAGATTCGAGAAAGAGCTATCAATCTGTCTTACACACTTATGTTCGGACCTGGTAAGTTTTCCCGTGTTGAGTCAAATTAAGCCGCAGGCTCCACTCCTGGTGGTGCCCTTCCGTCAATTCCTTTAAGTTTCAGCTTTGCAACCATACTTCCCCCGGAGCCCAAAAGCTTTGGTTTCCCGGGAAGCGACTGAGAGAGCCATAAAAGTAGCTACACCCAATTGCTAGCTGGCATCGTTTATGGTTAGAACTAGGGCGGTATCTGATCGCCTTCGAACCTCTAACTTTCGTTCTTGATTAATGAAAACATCTTTGGCAAATGCTTTCGCTTAAGTTAGTCTTACGACGGTCCAAGAATTTCACCTCTCGCGTCGTAATACTAATGCCCCCAAACTGCTTCTATTAATCATTACCTCTTGATCTGAAAACCAATGAAAGCAGAACAGAGGTCTTATTTCATTATCCCATGCACAGAATATTCAGGCATTTGAAGCCTGCTTTAAGCACTCTAATTTGTTCAAAGTAATAGTACCGGCCCACAATAACACTCGTTTAAGAGCACTAGTGCAGGTTTTTAAATAGGAGGAACATATGAAAAAATACAAGTATTTAATCACATATAAGAACTCCACCGGTAATACGCTTACATACATAAAGGTATAGTACTAACCACAATTGTAAGTTGTACTACCCGTATGAAGCACAAGTTCAACTACGAACGTTTTAACCGCAACAACTTTAATATACGCTATTGGAGCTGGAATTACCGCGGCTGCTGGCACCAGACTTGCCCTCCAATTGGTCCTTGTTAAAGGATTTAAAGTGTACTCATTCCAATTACAGGGCCTCGGATATGAGTCCTGTATTGTTATTTTTCGTCACTACCTCCCCGAGCTGGGAGTGGGTAATTTACGCGCCTGCTGCCTTCCTTAGATGTGGTAGCCGTTTCTCAGGCTCCCTCTCCGGAATCGAACCCTGATTCCCCGTTACCCGTTGCAACCATGGTAGTCCTAGATACTACCATCAAAAGTTGATAGGGCAGACATTTGAAAGATCTGTCGTCGGTACAAGACCATACGATCTGCATGTTATCTAGAGTTCAACCAATATAACGATCTTGCGATCGCTTGGTTTTAGCCTAATAAAAGCACATGTCCCATAAGGTTCATGTTTTAATTGCATGTATTAGCTCTAGAATTACCACAGTTATCCAAGTAACTGTTAACGATCTAAGGAACCATAACTGATATAATGAGCCTTTTGCGGTTTCACTTTTAATTCGTGTGTACTTAGACATGCATGGCTTAATCTTTGAGACAAGCATATAACTACTGGCAGGATCAACCAGAATAATGTTTTTCCTTCATATTCCATTCATATATTTTGAATCGAAATAAGCAATATAATAGATATATAGATATATAGATTTTTCACTTTATATAATTCCATGATTTTTATTATATTGAATAAAATTCAATATTTCGCCTTTGGGTAAAATTTTAAATATATAAGTAAAAAAATCCATTCGATTACGGCCATTTTTATATAGCATTCGTAATCCATATTTTCATTTTTAATTTATACTTGTTTTACCAATATAACAAGAATTTCATCTAATTATTGTAATATATATATTTCTATAATTTTATCTTTTTATACATACATATTTCATTATAAAATATCATTTTATTTCCAACATACATAATTATTGTATCCACACATGTACAATTTTTGTTTAACCAATATAAATATTAAGTTAAATCATTTGCATTTTGAAGATAAATTTAAAATTTATCTCTTTTCATATATATCTCTGGTAATATATAACATAAAACCAAGCGCATATGATAATATTTCCACATTTAATATATAATTTTATATTTCTTTCATAAGAATCCATATTTGTATTATACCGTAACGATATAATAATCCAACTATACGGCAGGTAATAAATTAATATTTGCCTGCCTCCAAAAATTAACGATAATATATGGAAACGATTTGTTATTCTATATATAATAGAAACTTGACTTTTGTTTCAACGATATTATCTATAAAGCGTATATTCCTATTATCCGCGGAGCCAAGTCCCGTGTTCTATAGAACTGAGAAACAAATTTGTACGGATAATAATATACTTTATTGTATGTAACCAATATAAACATAATCCGAAATAAATATTTCGAATAATGCGGGAGGTCGGCAACCACTGCCTACCTATAGTAGTTTTTGAACCCGCTGTCCTCAAAGCGGGTATTTTCAATTCCGTTTGCCACCCAACATACGGGCTATTCTCTTATATATTAAGAGATTATAGGAACATTTCATTTTTTTTCCATTATTCATATATAATATGATTATTTTTTCCCTTATACATATAATAATTAATCATTTTCATATGTATATTATTTAATTTACTCATATTATTGCCAAAATCATATGAATACATAAGTTTTGAACAATATGAGAGGTCGGCAACCACTGCCTACCTATAGTAGTTTTTGAACCCTCTGTCGTAATTCCGGTCGTTTACACTACTATACCCTCTCACTATAATGGCTTTTCTCTATAATACTAAGAGAATGTGGGATATTTTCAGCATTTTTTCCCTTATACATATAATAATTAATCATTTTCATATGTATATTATTTAATTTACTCATATTATTGCCAAAATCATATGAATACATAAGTTTTGAACAATATGAGAGGTCGGCAACCACTGCCTACCTATAGTAGTTTTTGAACCCTCTGTCGTAATTCCGGTCGTTTACACTACTATACCCTCTCACTATAATGGCTTTTCTCTATAATACTAAGAGAATGTGGGATATTTTCAGCATTTTTTCCCTTATACATATAATAATTAATCATTTTCATATGTATATTATTTAATTTACTCATATTATTGCCAAAATCATATGAATACATAAGTTTTGAACAATATGAGAGGTCGGCAACCACTGCCTACCTATAGTAGTTTTTGAACCCTCTGTCGTAATTCCGGTCGTTTACACTACTATACCCTCTCACTATAATGGCTTTTCTCTATAATACTAAGAGAATGTGGGATATTTTCAGAATTTTTTCCCTTATACATATAATAATTAATCATTTTCATATGTATATTATTTAATTTACTCATATTATTGCCAAAATCATATGAATACATAAGTTTTGAACAATATGAGAGGTCGGCAACCACTGCCTACCTATAGTAGTTTTTGAACCCTCTGTCGTAATTCCGGTCGTTTACACTACTATACCCTCTCACTATAATGGCTTTTCTCTATTATACTAAGAGAATGTGGGATATTTTCAGCATTTTTTCCCTTATACATATAATAATTAATAATTTTCATATGTATATTATTTAATTTACTCATATAATTGCCAAAATCATATGAATACATAAGTTTTGAACAATATGAGAGGTCGGCAACCACTGCCTACCTATAGTAGTTTTTGAACCCTCTGTCGTAATTCCGGTCGTTTACACTACTATACCCTCTCACTATAATGGCTTTTCTCTATAATACTAAGAGAATGTGGGAATATTTCAGCATTTTTTCCCCTATACATATAATAATTAATAATTTTCATATGTATATTATTTAATTTACTCATATAATTGCCAAAATCATATGAATACATAAGTTTTGAACAATATGAGAGGTCGGCAACCACTGCCTACCTATAGTAGTTTTTGAACCCTCTGTCGTAATTCCGGTCGTTTACACTACTATACCCTCTCACTATAATGGCTTTTCTCTATAATACTAAGAGAATGTGGGAATATTTCAGCATTTTTTCCCCTATACATATAATAATTAATAATTTTCATATGTATATTATTTAATTTACTCATATAATTGCCAAAATCATATAAATACATAAGTTTTGAACAATATCAGAGGTCAGCAACGGTCTTTCCTCTATAATACTAAGATAATATGGGAATATTTTCAGCATTTTTTCCCTTATACATTTATACATATAATAATTAATCATTTTCATATGTATATTATTTAATTTACTCATATTATTGCCAAAATCATATAAATACATAAGTTTTGAACAATATCAGAGGTCAGCAACGGTCTTTCCTCTATAATACTAAGATAATGTGGGAATATTTCATCATTTTTTCCTTTATACATTTATACATATAATATTTAATCATTTTATATGTATATTATTTAATTTACTCATATAATTGCCAAAATCATATAAATACATAAGTTTTGAACAATATCAGAGGTCGGCAACGGTCTTTCCTCTATAATACTAAGATAATATGGGAATATTTCAGCATTTTTTCCCTTATACATATAATAATTAATCATTTTCATATGTATATTATTTAATTTACTCGTATAATTGCCAAAATCCTATGAAGACATAAGAGAATACAATATGAGAGGTCGGCGCAACCATAATATAGTAGTTGATGACGAGGTGTTTGGCAACTTGATACAATTCTTTAAAAAGTCTTTATATTAATTATATGATAGGGACAATATCATATGCGTCACTAAATTGATGACGAGGTGTTTGGCAACGTGACACAAATCATTAAAGTCTTTATATTAATTATATGATAGAGACAATATCATATGCGTCACTAAATTGATGACGAGGTATTTGGCAACTTGATAGAATTCTTTAAAGTCTTTATATCAAAAATTATATGATAGGGACAATATCATATGCGTCACTAAATTGATGACGAGGTGTTTGGCAACTTGACACAATTCATTAAAGTCTTTATATTAATTATATGATAGAGACAATATCATATGCGTCACTAAATTGATGACGAGGTATTTGGCAACTTGATATAATTCTTTAAAGTCTTTATATCAAATATTATATGATAGGGACAATATCATATGCGTCACTAAATTGATGACGAGGTGTTTGGCAACTTGACACAATTCATTAAAGTCTTTATATTAATTATATGATAGGGACAATATCATATGCGTCACTAAATTGATGACGAGGTATTTGGCAACTTGATACAATTCTTTAAAGTTTTTATATCAAAAATTATATGATAGGGACAATATCATATGCGTCACTAAATTGATGACGAGGTGTTTGGCAACTTGACACAATTCATTAAAGTCTTTATATTAATTATATGATAGGGACAATATCATATGCGTCACTAAATTGATGACGAGGTATTTGGCAACTTGATACAATTCTTTAAAGTTTTTATATCAAAAATTATATGATAGGGACAATATCATATGCGTCACTAAATTGATGACGAGGTGTTTGGCAACTTGACACAATTCATTAAAGTCTTTATATTAATTATATGATAGAGACAATATCATATGCGTCACTAAATTGATGACGAGGTATTTGGCAACTTGATATAATTCTTTAAAGTCTTTATATCAAAAATTATATGATAGGGACAATATCATATGCGTCACTAAATTGATGACGAGGTGTTTGGCAACTTGACACAATTCATTAAAGTCTTTATATTAATTATATGATAGGGACAATATCATATGCGTCACTAAATTGATGACGAGGTATTTGGCAACTTGATACAATTCTTTAAAGTTTTTATATCAAAAATTATATGATAGGGACAATATCATATGCGTCACTAAATTGATGACGAGGTGTTTGGCAACTTGACACAATTCATTAAAGTCTTTATATTAATTATATGATAGGGACAATATCATATGCGTCACTAAATTGATGACGAGGTATTTGGCAACTTGATATAATTCTTTAAAGTCTTTATATCAAAAATTATATGATAGGGACAATATCATATGCGTCACTAAATTGATGACGAGGTGTTTGGCAACTTGACACAATTCATTAAAGTCTTTATATTAATTATATGATAGGGACAATATCATATGCGTCACTAAATTGATGACGAGGTATTTGGCAACGTGATAGAATTCTTTAAAGTCTTTATATCAAAAATTATACGATAGGGACAATATCATATGCGTCACTAAATTGATGACGAGGTATTTGGCAACTTGATATAATTCTTTAAAGTCTTTATATCAAAAATTATATGATAGGGACAATATCATATGCGTCACTAAATTGATGACGAGGTGTTTGTTTGGCTACAGGAAAAATCATTTATTTATCGAATCATCAAGCAAAGGATAAGCTTCAGTGGATCGCAGTATGGCAGCTGCTCAACCACTTACAACACCTTGCCTGTTACAAAAGTCGTTTACAATTGATTCTAGGCTTTGTCATTGTATTAAATAATGCTTTTATATGTAACTAGCGCGGCATCAGGTGATCGAAGATCCTCCTAATTTACTATGTTACAAATTACATTGGCATCACATCCATTGTCGTTTATAAAATAAATTATAAACTTTAAATGGTTTAGAAGCCATACAATGCAAATTGCCCCTTATTTATCATTGCAGTCCAGCACGGATACGACCTTAGAGGCGTTCAGGCATAATCCAACGGACGTAGCGTCATACCACTGTTCGCTCGAACAAGTATTGTGCCATTGGTCCGTACCTGCGGTTCCTCTCGTACTACGCAGGAATGCTGTCGCAACAACGTTTTGTCATTAGTAGGGTAAAACTAACCTGTCTCACGACGGTCTAAACCCAGCTCACGTTCCCTTGCATGGGTGAACAATCCAACGCTTGGTGAATTTTGCTTCACAATGATAGGAAGAGCCGACATCGAAGGATCAAAAAGCGACGTCGCTATGAACGCTTGGCCGCCACAAGCCAGTTATCCCTATGGTAACTTTTCTGACACCTCTTGTTAAAAACTCTTTAAACCAAAAGGATCGATAGGCCGAGCTTTTGCTGTCCCTGTGTGTACTGAACACCGAGATCAAGTCAGCATTTGCCCTTTTGCTCTATGTGTGGTTTCTGTCCGCACTGAGCTGGCCTTGGGACACCTCCGTTATTATTTGAGAGATGTACCGCCCCAGTCAAACTCCCTACCTGGCAATGTCCTTGAATTGGATCATACCTGAGTAATTGGAGTTATACCAAATTTTCAAATCAAAAATACATAAATGCATCGTTTTATTAAAGAATTTGTTTGCGATTATATAACAAACTCGTGATACTTTGATCAAGAAGCTTGCATCAAAACCCAATACCATAAGATATAATAAATATATCCGTATAATGGCTAGGAAATGATACACGTTCCATTTAATCAAGTAAGTAAGGAAACAATAAGAGTAGTGGTATTTCATTGACGATACCAAACCGAGGTCTAATATCTCCCACTTATTCTACACCTCTTATGTCTCCTTACACTGCCAGATTAGAGTCAAGCTCAAAAGGGTCTTCTTTCCCCGCTAATTATTCCAAGCCCGTTCCCTTGGCTGTGGTTTCGCTAGATAGTAGATAGGGACAGTAGGAATCTCGTTAATCCATTCATGCGCGTCACTAATTAGATGACGAGGCATTTGGCTATTTTTTTTTTTTTTTTTTTTTTTTTTTTGATCGCGGAGGTATGGAAATCTATCGAAAGATACTAGGTCTGTCAACACTTCAGTTTCCTAGCATGCACGATTCATTGCTGAACCGAAGTTCCGCAACGCCTACGTACTAAAACCATCCTCATAGCCATTTATATATTACCATTATTTGCGATGTTTATGCCTTTATTGATGTTATGCCAAGACAGCAAGCAAATGTTTTGAACCAAACGTTTTAGCTAAGTCCAATCTCGGGAAAACCCGCTCAGGTACATGAACTGTTTAAAACAACCGAGACTGCCTCTCATAACCTGGACGCTAATGATATGACTATCATATTTGCTGAGGAGACCCTTCGCTATCAATCTTTTAACGGATTGACCACTCCAGATCCCCCTCCAGTTCAGAGTGGCAGAATGAAATTCAATGTCACCTGCGGCTTCGAATCTGCGACGCAATTCAGTTCGTATGTCCGGTCTGTCGTATCTATTGATTTTGCGCTGGTGCGCATCATCCATAGAGTGTCCGGGGATCTGGGGTAATTGCGAGCAGAGGGGGAGTATTTTTCTGTAATTCGTAAGTCATATCATATGGTGTGCGGAAGGGGAATTTTACTCTGTAACTCACAAGTCTCTCCTTTACTCAAGTCGACTCAAAACCTCCTCGTGGTGGTCCCCGGTAATGCTAAACTTGTTTAGCAGCTAATTTGAGCGGCAAAACTTTTCCGATGGGTTGGTTCCCCAGAGGAAATTTATTCATATTGGAACTACAAATAGAAATAACGAGCCTCGGATGAATTTACACAATCTGATGACGACCCGACCCTCCGTGGACACCTTCCCGGAGGACCAATATGAACCAAACGCAGCGGCTACTCTATCTAGGGTTCCCTGCACAGTATGTGGCCGGTCCTTTAACAGCAAGAGAGGACTCGGTGTTCACATGCGATCTCGGCACCCAGACGAACTTGATGAAGAACGTCGACGTGTCGAGATAAAGGCAAGGTGGAGTGAGGAAGAGAAGTGGATGATGGCGAGAAAGGAGGTTGAGCTCACAGCAAATGGACATAAACACATAAACAAGCAACTAGCGGTGTATTTTGCAAACCGCAGCGTCGAAGCCATCAAAAAGCTAAGACAGAGGGGCGATTATAAGGAGAAAATAGAGCAGATAAGAGGGCAATCAGCTCGCGTCCCGGAAGTTGCTAATCTAACCATAAGGCGCCGCCCTAGTAGAAGTGAGCAAAACCACCAAGTAACAACATCAGAAACAACTCCAATCACTCCCTTCGAACAGTCGAACAGGGAAATTTTGCGGACACTGCGTGGGTATAGCCCCGTAGAATGCCATTCCAAATGGAGAGCCCAAGAGCTACAAACGATCATTGACAGGGCAGAGCTCGAGGGAAAGGAAACCACTCTCCAATGCTTATCGCTATATCTCCTAGGAATTTTTCCGGCACAGGGTGTACGACACACGCTGACGAGACCTCCTCGGAGACCTCGAAATAGGAGAGAAAGCAGAAGGCAACAGTATGCTGTCACCCAGCGCAACTGGGATAAGCATAAAGGAAGATGCATTAAGTCCTTGCTAAATGGAACTGATGAGTCGGTAATGCCAAGCCAAGAAGTAATGGTTCCCTACTGGAGAGAAGTAATGACTCAGCCTAGCCCAAGCTCTTGCAGTGGAGAAGTGATACAAATGGATCACTCGCTTGAGAGGGTTTGGTCTGCTATTACGGAGCATGACCTTAGGGCATCAAGAATCTCATTATCTTCATCTCCGGGGCCTGACGGGATAACTCCAAAAACAGCCAGGGAGGTGCCGTCAGGTATTATGCTACGAATAATGAACCTAATTCTATGGTGCGGCAATCTACCACACTCTATCCGACTGGCCAGAACTGTCTTCATCCCGAAGACGGTGACGGCGAAGCGACCGCAAGACTTTCGTCCAATATCGGTGCCTTCAGTCCTGGTAAGACAGCTAAATGCAATATTGGCAACCCGGTTGAACTCATCAATCAATTGGGACCCGCGCCAGCGGGGCTTCTTACCTACCGACGGATGTGCCGATAATGCGACGATAGTTGACTTAGTCTTGAGGCATAGCCATAAGCACTTTAGATCTTGCTACATCGCAAATTTAGATGTAAGCAAGGCATTCGATTCTCTATCGCATGCATCTATATATGACACCTTACGTGCTTATGGTGCGCCAAAGGGCTTCGTTGACTACGTACAGAATACGTACGAGGGTGGCGGTACCAGTCTCAATGGGGACGGTTGGAGTTCAGAGGAATTCGTCCCTGCTAGAGGAGTGAAGCAGGGTGACCCTTTGTCTCCTATTCTATTTAACTTGGTAATGGACAGGTTACTTAGAAACCTACCCAGCGAAATTGGTGCTAGAGTCGGAAATGCCATTACTAACGCGGCCGCGTTTGCAGATGATTTGGTACTATTTGCTGAAACTCGAATGGGACTTCAAGTATTGTTGGACAGAACGTTGGATTTTCTATCTCTCGTCGGCCTCAAACTTAATGCCGACAAATGTTTTACCGTTGGCATTAAGGGCCAGCCGAAACAGAAGTGTACCGTGCTAGAGGCACAGAGCTTTTACGTAGGCTCAAGAGAGATTCCATCATTGAAGCGAACGGACGAGTGGAAGTACTTAGGCATCAACTTCACTGCAACTGGGAGGGTTCGATGCAATCCGGCCGAGGACATTGGTCCAAAGCTACAAAGATTGACAAAGGCCCCCCTCAAACCACAACAGAGGATGTTCGCCCTAAGGACTGTCCTTATCCCACAGCTCTATCACAAGTTAGCCCTTGGGAGTGTGGCGATAGGCGTCCTACGAAAAACTGACAAACTAATACGATACTATGTGCGAAGATGGCTAAATCTTCCGCTGGATGTGCCGATAGCATTCATTCACGCACCCCCAAAAAGTGGAGGTCTCGGAATTCCATCACTTAGATGGGTAGCTCCAATGTTAAGGCTAAGACGTTTGAGTAATATTAAATGGCCTCACCTCACGCAAAACGAGGTAGCCAGCTCTTTCCTCGAAGCCGAAAAACAACGGGCCCGAGATAGATTATTTGCAGAACAACATGAATTGTTATCGCGTCCGGCAATAGAAAAATATTGGGCGAACAAATTGTACCTCTCAGTTGATGGCAGCGGACTCCGTGAAGCGGGCCATTGGGGACCGCAACACGGGTGGGTTAATCAACCCACGCGTTTACTAACAGGAAAGGAATATATAGACGGTATTCGTCTGCGGATAAATGCCCTACCCACGAAGTCTCGTACTACAAGGGGAAGGCACGAATTGGAACGACAGTGTCGTGCAGGATGTGACGCTCCCGAAACAACAAACCATATAATGCAAAAATGTTACCGATCGCATGGGAGGCGCGTAGCTAGACACAACTGCGTAGTAAATCGAATCAAGCGGGGACTTGAGGAGAGAGGCTGCGCGGTCATTGTTGAACCAAGTCTGCAGTGCGAATCCGGCCTTAATAAACCGGACCTGGTGGCACTACGACAAAATCACATTGATGTGATCGACATACAAATTGTGACAGACGGACACTCTATGGATGATGCGCACCAGCGCAAAATCAATAGATACGACAGACCGGACATACGAACTGAATTGCGTCGCAGATTCGAAGCCGCAGGTGACATTGAATTTCATTCTGCCACTCTGAACTGGAGGGGGATCTGGAGTGGTCAATCCGTTAAAAGATTGATAGCGAAGGGTCTCCTCAGCAAATATGATAGTCATATCATTAGCGTCCAGGTTATGAGAGGCAGTCTCGGTTGTTTTAAACAGTTCATGTACCTGAGCGGGTTTTCCCGAGATTGGACTTAGCTAAAACGTTTGGTTCAAAACATTTGCTTGCTGTCTTGGCATAACATCAATAAAGGCATAAACATCGCAAATAATGGTAATATATAAATGGCTATGAGGATGGTTTTAGTACGTAGGCGTTGCGGAACTTCGGTTCAGCAATGAATCGTGCATGCTAGGAAACTGAAGTGTTGACAGACCTAGTATCTTTCGATAGATTTCCATACCTCCGCGATCAAAAAAAAAAAAAAAAAAAAAAAAAAAAAATAGCCAAATGCCTCGTCATCTAATTAGTGACGCGCATGAATGGATTAACGAGATTCCTACTGTCCCTATCTACTTGCTCGAGGCCATCATGGTGAATCGTGTGAGAGAAGTTCTTCCGGAAGGCTGCAGATGGCAGTTTGGATTTCGCCAAGGACGATGTGTGGAGGATGCTTGGAGACACGTGAAGAGCAGTGTTTGTGCCAGCCCGGCGCAATACGTGCTCGGCACATTCGTGGACTTCAAAGGAGCATTCGACAACGTCGAATGGAGTGCTGCACTCCGCCGACTAGCAGACTTGGGATGCCGGGAGATGGGCTTGTGGCAGAGCTTTTTCTCCGGCCGAAGAGCAGTGATCCGAAGCAGTTCCGGTACTGTGGAAGTACCGGTAACTAGAGGCTGCCCGCAGGGGTCAATCAGTGGCCCATTTATCTGGGACATTCTGATGGATGTACTGCTTCAGCGTCTCCAGCCGTATTGCCAGCTGAGTGCATACGCGGATGACTTGCTGCTTCTCGTCGAGGGAAATTCCCGAGCTATGCTAGAGGAAAAAGGAGCACAGCTGATGTCCATCGTAGAAGCGTGGGGAGCGGAAGTTGGCGTTGCCGTCTCGACCAGCAAGACGGTAATAATGCTGCTAAAAGGTGCCTTGAGACGTGCGCCTACGGTGAGGTTTGCTGGAGCGAACCTTCCGTATGTGCGTAGCTGTCGGTACCTTGGCATCACGGTCAGTGAAGGAATGAAATTCCTCACGCACATAGCTTCGCTTCGCCAGCGGATGACCGGAGTCGTTGGAGCATTGGCGCGTGTGCTTCGAGCCGACTGGGGCTTCAGTCCTCGAGCCAGGCGGACCATATATGACGGACTCATGGCACCTTGTGTGCTGTTTGGTGCCCCGGTATGGTATGACACCGCCGAGCAAGTAGCCGCCCGGAGACGACTAGCCTCCTGCCAGAGGCTAATCCTGCTTGGATGCCTTTCGGTATGCCGAACAGTGTCCACAGTGGCACTGCAGGTACTTGGTGGAGCTCCCCCGCTTGACTTGGCTGCTAAGTTTTTAGCGGTCAAATACAAGCTGAAGCGTGGATACCCGCTGGAGGAGAACGACTGGCTATATGACGAGGACACTACGTGTCTAAGCTGGAAGCAGAGGAAGACTCGCCTAGAAGAGTGCTTACTGCAGAGTTGGCAGAACAGATGGGATGATGACAGCGAACCAGGACGGGTGACGCATAAATTCATCCCATATGTCACTCTCGCCTATCGGGATCCAAGATTTGGATTCTCGATGAGGACGTCTTACCTGCTGACAGGTCACGGGTCGTTTAACGCATTTTTGCAAGGGAGAGCCCTCAGCGATACCACTGCTTGCGCTTGTGGAGATCCATATGAGGACTGGATGCACATATTGTGCGCTTGCCCCCTATATGCAGATTTGCGGAACCTCGATGGACTTGGAGTGCAGCGCCTTGGCGAATGCTGGACCTTCGATAGAATCCTGGAAGATCAACAGAGGACTCAACGGCTGGCAGTGTTTGCGGACGAAGTGTTCCGTAGGAGGAGGGGTGTTTAGCCCAACAACTTCGCCGTGTGGTTAGCGGGCGAGAATACTTCCACAGTCCGCTATTGCTTGTCGTAAGAGGCGACTAATATAGCCATAGGTCCCTCTAACCCTGCTTGTCGGAGCAAAAGGAGGAGGCCCACCGAGCCTCTCTTTCGGTACCACGGGTTGTGCAGCTATCCAAGACTGCACATTGAGGTAGGCCCCCTGGTGGGAGTATCGTGGTGGCTGTGGTTGGTACCCATATCGCGGGTAGAGCCTTCGTGTTCGACGTTTGAGTTACGGTGCTAGTTGCGCAAAACTCGGGTGCTGTGACCCAGAGATCAGTAGAGATTTTAGGTAGATCTCGCTCCTCAGCAAGGGGGAGTGCTTGCCCGGCAAGCAAGTACTCGAATTGCTACCGGGGTGGTCGCTATGTACATAGCTATAGCTTCTAGTCCGGGACGCTTGTCTGGCGTATCCAGACACATACACCATGTTGATACATGCACCACTTGTGGGTGTTCAGGGTGTCGTGGTTGTAATCCCTTCAGTGTGGAACACGCCACGTAAAACAAGTTCGGAGAGATCTGAAAAGTCGTCGTTGTCCCTATCTACTATCTAGCGAAACCACAGCCAAGGGAACGGGCTTGGAATAATTAGCGGGGAAAGAAGACCCTTTTGAGCTTGACTCTAATCTGGCAGTGTAAGGAGACATAAGAGGTGTAGAATAAGTGGGAGATATTAGACCTCGGTTTGGTATCGTCAATGAAATACCACTACTCTTATTGTTTCCTTACTTACTTGATTAAATGGAACGTGTATCATTTCCTAGCCATTATACGGATATATTTATTATATCTTATGGTATTGGGTTTTGATGCAAGCTTCTTGATCAAAGTATCACGAGTTTGTTATATAATCGCAAACAAATTCTTTAATAAAACGATGCATTTATGTATTTTTGATTTGAAAATTTGGTATAACTCCAATTACTCAGGTATGATCCAATTCAAGGACATTGCCAGGTAGGGAGTTTGACTGGGGCGGTACATCTCTCAAATAATAACGGAGGTGTCCCAAGGCCAGCTCAGTGCGGACAGAAACCACACATAGAGCAAAAGGGCAAATGCTGACTTGATCTCGGTGTTCAGTACACACAGGGACAGCAAAAGCTCGGCCTATCGATCCTTTTGGTTTAAAGAGTTTTTAACAAGAGGTGTCAGAAAAGTTACCATAGGGATAACTGGCTTGTGGCGGCCAAGCGTTCATAGCGACGTCGCTTTTTGATCCTTCGATGTCGGCTCTTCCTATCATTGTGAAGCAAAATTCACCAAGCGTTGGATTGTTCACCCATGCAAGGGAACGTGAGCTGGGTTTAGACCGTCGTGAGACAGGTTAGTTTTACCCTACTAATGACAAAACGTTGTTGCGACAGCATTCCTGCGTAGTACGAGAGGAACCGCAGGTACGGACCAATGGCACAATACTTGTTCGAGCGAACAGTGGTATGACGCTACGTCCGTTGGATTATGCCTGAACGCCTCTAAGGTCGTATCCGTGCTGGACTGCAATGATAAATAAGGGGCAATTTGCATTGTATGGCTTCTAAACCATTTAAAGTTTATAATTTATTTTATAAACGACAATGGATGTGATGCCAATGTAATTTGTAACATAGTAAATTAGGAGGATCTTCGATCACCTGATGCCGCGCTAGTTACATATAAAAGCATTATTTAATACAATGACAAAGCCTAGAATCAATTGTAAACGACTTTTGTAACAGGCAAGGTGTTGTAAGTGGTTGAGCAGCTGCCATACTGCGATCCACTGAAGCTTATCCTTTGCTTGATGATTCGATAAATAAATGATTTTTCCTGTAGCCAAACAAACACCTCGTCATCAATTTAGTGACGCATATGATATTGTCCCTATCATATAATTTTTGATATAAAGACTTTAAAGAATTATATCAAGTTGCCAAATACCTCGTCATCAATTTAGTGACGCATATGATATTGTCCCTATCGTATAATTTTTGATATAAAGACTTTAAAGAATTCTATCACGTTGCCAAATACCTCGTCATCAATTTAGTGACGCATATGATATTGTCCCTATCATATAATTAATATAAAGACTTTAATGAATTGTGTCAAGTTGCCAAACACCTCGTCATCAATTTAGTGACGCATATGATATTGTCCCTATCATATAATTTTTGATATAAAAACTTTAAAGAATTGTATCAAGTTGCCAAATACCTCGTCATCAATTTAGTGACGCATATGATATTGTCCCTATCATATAATTAATATAAAGACTTTAATGAATTGTGTCAAGTTGCCAAACACCTCGTCATCAATTTAGTGACGCATATGATATTGTCCCTATCATATAATTTTTGATATAAAGACTTTAAAGAATTATATCAAGTTGCCAAATACCTCGTCATCAATTTAGTGACGCATATGATATTGTCTCTATCATATAATTAATATAAAGACTTTAATGAATTGTGTCAAGTTGCCAAACACCTCGTCATCAATTTAGTGACGCATATGATATTGTCCCTATCATATAATTTTTGATATAAAAACTTTAAAGAATTGTATCAAGTTGCCAAATACCTCGTCATCAATTTAGTGACGCATATGATATTGTCCCTATCATATAATTAATATAAAGACTTTAATGAATTGTGTCAAGTTGCCAAACACCTCGTCATCAATTTAGTGACGCATATGATATTGTCCCTATCATATAATTTTTGATATAAAAACTTTAAAGAATTGTATCAAGTTGCCAAATACCTCGTCATCAATTTAGTGACGCATATGATATTGTCCCTATCATATAATTAATATAAAGACTTTAATGAATTGTGTCAAGTTGCCAAACACCTCGTCATCAATTTAGTGACGCATATGATATTGTCCCTATCATATAATATTTGATATAAAGACTTTAAAGAATTATATCAAGTTGCCAAATACCTCGTCATCAATTTAGTGACGCATATGATATTGTCTCTATCATATAATTAATATAAAGACTTTAATGAATTGTGTCAAGTTGCCAAACACCTCGTCATCAATTTAGTGACGCATATGATATTGTCCTATCATATAATTTTTGATATAAAGACTTTAAAGAATTCTATCAAGTTGCCAATACTGTCATAATTGTGACATATGATTTTTCTATCATATAATTAATATAAAGACTTTAATGATTTGTGTCACGTTGCCAAACACCTCGTCATCAATTTAGTGACGCATATGATATTGTCCCTATCATATAATTTTGATATAAAGACTTTAAAGAATTCTATCAAGTTGCCAAATACCTCGTCATCAATTTAGTGACGCATATGATATTGTCTCTATCATATAATTAATATAAAGACTTTAATGATTTGTGTCACGTTGCCAAACACCTCGTCATCAATTTAGTGACGCATATGATATTGTCCCTATCATATAATTAATATAAAGACTTTTTAAAGAATTGTATCAAGTTGCCAAACACCTCGTCATCAACTACTATATTATGGTTGCGCCGACCTCTCATATTGTATTCTCTTATGTCTTCATAGGATTTTGGCAATTATACGAGTAAATTAAATAATATACATATGAAAATGATTAATTATTATATGTATAAGGGAAAAAATGCTGAAATATTCCCATATTATCTTAGTATTATAGAGGAAAGACCGTTGCCGACCTCTGATATTGTTCAAAACTTATGTATTTATATGATTTTGGCAATTATATGAGTAAATTAAATAATATACATATAAAATGATTAAATATTATATGTATAAATGTATAAAGGAAAAAATGATGAAATATTCCCACATTATCTTAGTATTATAGAGGAAAGACCGTTGCTGACCTCTGATATTGTTCAAAACTTATGTATTTATATGATTTTGGCAATAATATGAGTAAATTAAATAATATACATATGAAAATGATTAATTATTATATGTATAAATGTATAAGGGAAAAAAATGCTGAAAATATTCCCATATTATCTTAGTATTATAGAGGAAAGACCGTTGCTGACCTCTGATATTGTTCAAAACTTATGTATTTATATGATTTTGGCAATTATATGAGTAAATTAAATAATATACATATGAAAATTATTAATTATTATATGTATAGGGGAAAAAATGCTGAAATATTCCCACATTCTCTTAGTATTATAGAGAAAAGCCATTATAGTGAGAGGGTATAGTAGTGTAAACGACCGGAATTACGACAGAGGGTTCAAAAACTACTATAGGTAGGCAGTGGTTGCCGACCTCTCATATTGTTCAAAACTTATGTATTCATATGATTTTGGCAATTATATGAGTAAATTAAATAATATACATATGAAAATTATTAATTATTATATGTATAGGGGAAAAAATGCTGAAATATTCCCACATTCTCTTAGTATTATAGAGAAAAGCCATTATAGTGAGAGGGTATAGTAGTGTAAACGACCGGAATTACGACAGAGGGTTCAAAAACTACTATAGGTAGGCAGTGGTTGCCGACCTCTCATATTGTTCAAAACTTATGTATTCATATGATTTTGGCAATTATATGAGTAAATTAAATAATATACATATGAAAATTATTATATGTATAAGGGAAAAAATGCTGAAAATATCCCACATTCTCTTAGTATAATAGAGAAAAGCCATTATAGTGAGAGGGTATAGTAGTGTAAACGACCGGAATTACGACAGAGGGTTCAAAAACTACTATAGGTAGGCAGTGGTTGCCGACCTCTCATATTGTTCAAAACTTATGTATTCATATGATTTTGGCAATAATATGAGTAAATTAAATAATATACATATGAAAATGATTAATTATTATATGTATAAGGGAAAAAATGCTGAAAATATCCCACATTCTCTTAGTATTATAGAGAAAAGCCATTATAGTGAGAGGGTATAGTAGTGTAAACGACCGGAATTACGACAGAGGGTTCAAAAACTACTATAGGTAGGCAGTGGTTGCCGACCTCTCATATTGTTCAAAACTTATGTATTCATATGATTTTGGCAATAATATGAGTAAATTAAATAATATACATATGAAAATGATTAATTATTATATGTATAAGGGAAAAAATGCTGAAAATATCCCACATTCTCTTAGTATTATAGAGAAAAGCCATTATAGTGAGAGGGTATAGTAGTGTAAACGACCGGAATTACGACAGAGGGTTCAAAAACTACTATAGGTAGGCAGTGGTTGCCGACCTCTCATATTGTTCAAAACTTATGTATTCATATGATTTTGGCAATAATATGAGTAAATTAAATAATATACATATGAAAATGATTAATTATTATATGTATAAGGGAAAAAATGCTGAAAATATCCCACATTCTCTTAGTATTATAGAGAAAAGCCATTATAGTGAGAGGGTATAGTAGTGTAAACGACCGGAATTACGACAGAGGGTTCAAAAACTACTATAGGTAGGCAGTGGTTGCCGACCTCTCATATTGTTCAAAACTTATGTATTCATATGATTTTGGCAATAATATGAGTAAATTAAATAATATACATATGAAAATGATTAATTATTATATGTATAAGGGAAAAAATAATCATATTATATATGAATAATGGAAAAAAAATGAAATGTTCCTATAATCTCTTAATATATAAGAGAATAGCCCGTATGTTGGGTGGCAAACGGAATTGAAAATACCCGCTTTGAGGACAGCGGGTTCAAAAACTACTATAGGTAGGCAGTGGTTGCCGACCTCCCGCATTATTCGAAATATTTATTTCGGATTATGTTTATATTGGTTACATACAATAAAGTATATTATTATCCGTACAAATTTGTTTCTCAGTTCTATAGAACACGGGACTTGGCTCCGCGGATAATAGGAATATACGCTTTATAGATAATATCGTTGAAACAAAAGTCAAGTTTCTATTATATATAGAATAACAAATCGTTTCCATATATTATCGTTAATTTTTGGAGGCAGGCAAATATTAATTTATTACCTGCCGTATAGTTGGATTATTATATCGTTACGGTATAATACAAATATGGATTCTTATGAAAGAAATATAAAATTATATATTAAATGTGGAAATATTATCATATGCGCTTGGTTTTATGTTATATATTACCAGAGATATATATGAAAAGAGATAAATTTTAAATTTATCTTCAAAATGCAAATGATTTAACTTAATATTTATATTGGTTAAACAAAAATTGTACATGTGTGGATACAATAATTATGTATGTTGGAAATAAAATGATATTTTATAATGAAATATGTATGTATAAAAAGATAAAATTATAGAAATATATATATTACAATAATTAGATGAAATTCTTGTTATATTGGTAAAACAAGTATAAATTAAAAATGAAAATATGGATTACGAATGCTATATAAAAATGGCCGTAATCGAATGGATTTTTTTACTTATATATTTAAAATTTTACCCAAAGGCGAAATATTGAATTTTATTCAATATAATAAAAATCATGGAATTATATAAAGTGAAAAATCTATATATCTATATATCTATTATATTGCTTATTTCGATTCAAAATATATGAATGGAATATGAAGGAAAAACATTATTCTGGTTGATCCTGCCAGTAGTTATATGCTTGTCTCAAAGATTAAGCCATGCATGTCTAAGTACACACGAATTAAAAGTGAAACCGCAAAAGGCTCATTATATCAGTTATGGTTCCTTAGATCGTTAACAGTTACTTGGATAACTGTGGTAATTCTAGAGCTAATACATGCAATTAAAACATGAACCTTATGGGACATGTGCTTTTATTAGGCTAAAACCAAGCGATCGCAAGATCGTTATATTGGTTGAACTCTAGATAACATGCAGATCGTATGGTCTTGTACCGACGACAGATCTTTCAAATGTCTGCCCTATCAACTTTTGATGGTAGTATCTAGGACTACCATGGTTGCAACGGGTAACGGGGAATCAGGGTTCGATTCCGGAGAGGGAGCCTGAGAAACGGCTACCACATCTAAGGAAGGCAGCAGGCGCGTAAATTACCCACTCCCAGCTCGGGGAGGTAGTGACGAAAAATAACAATACAGGACTCATATCCGAGGCCCTGTAATTGGAATGAGTACACTTTAAATCCTTTAACAAGGACCAATTGGAGGGCAAGTCTGGTGCCAGCAGCCGCGGTAATTCCAGCTCCAATAGCGTATATTAAAGTTGTTGCGGTTAAAACGTTCGTAGTTGAACTTGTGCTTCATACGGGTAGTACAACTTACAATTGTGGTTAGTACTATACCTTTATGTATGTAAGCGTATTACCGGTGGAGTTCTTATATGTGATTAAATACTTGTATTTTTTCATATGTTCCTCCTATTTAAAAACCTGCACTAGTGCTCTTAAACGAGTGTTATTGTGGGCCGGTACTATTACTTTGAACAAATTAGAGTGCTTAAAGCAGGCTTCAAATGCCTGAATATTCTGTGCATGGGATAATGAAATAAGACCTCTGTTCTGCTTTCATTGGTTTTCAGATCAAGAGGTAATGATTAATAGAAGCAGTTTGGGGGCATTAGTATTACGACGCGAGAGGTGAAATTCTTGGACCGTCGTAAGACTAACTTAAGCGAAAGCATTTGCCAAAGATGTTTTCATTAATCAAGAACGAAAGTTAGAGGTTCGAAGGCGATCAGATACCGCCCTAGTTCTAACCATAAACGATGCCAGCTAGCAATTGGGTGTAGCTACTTTTATGGCTCTCTCAGTCGCTTCCCGGGAAACCAAAGCTTTTGGGCTCCGGGGGAAGTATGGTTGCAAAGCTGAAACTTAAAGGAATTGACGGAAGGGCACCACCAGGAGTGGAGCCTGCGGCTTAATTTGACTCAACACGGGAAAACTTACCAGGTCCGAACATAAGTGTGTAAGACAGATTGATAGCTCTTTCTCGAATCTATGGGTGGTGGTGCATGGCCGTTCTTAGTTCGTGGAGTGATTTGTCTGGTTAATTCCGATAACGAACGAGACTCAAATATATTAAATAGATATCTTCAGGATTATGGTGCTGAAGCTTATGTAGCCTTCATTCATGGTGGCAGTAAAATGTTTATTGTGTTTGAATGTGTTTATGTAAGTGGAGCCGTACCTGTTGGTTTGTCCCATTATAAGGACACTAGCTTCTTAAATGGACAAATTGCGTCTAGCAATAATGAGATTGAGCAATAACAGGTCTGTGATGCCCTTAGATGTCCTGGGCTGCACGCGCGCTACAATGAAAGTATCAACGTGTATTTCCTAGACCGAGAGGTCCGGGTAAACCGCTGAACCACTTTCATGCTTGGGATTGTGAACTGAAACTGTTCACATGAACTTGGAATTCCAGTAAGTGTGAGTCATTAACTCGCATTGATTACGTCCCTGCCCTTTGTACACACCGCCCGTCGCTACTACCGATTGAATTATTTAGTGAGGTCTCCGGACGTGATCACTGTGACGCCTTGCGTGTTACGGTTGTTTCGCAAAAGTTGACCGAACTTGATTATTTAGAGGAAGTAAAAGTCGTAACAAGGTTTCCGTAGGTGAACCTGCGGAAGGATCATTATTGTATAATATCCTTATCGTTAATAAACATTTGTTATAATACAAATAAATACAATTTACCAAAATAAAAATATTACAAAATGATTCCACGGAATCAAAAGTTAAAGTCAAAATAAAATGAAGATGGCTTTTATTTTATATGTGGGGCTTGGCAACCTCATAAAAAGACTTTAACATTATTAATGTTGTTGTGCGTATTTGTGGCAGTACCTACTACAACAATGGCGTTTCCTATAAAAACAAATTCTCGAAAATGGAAATCGAAGAAACTGAACAAAATTTGAAAGTAGAAGTCGAATTAAAATTAAAATAATTTTGAATGTGGTATTCAAAATAAGTGTGTGTGTATATGGACCATAATATACACGCGTTGCGAATATGTATTGTTCATCTATGTTATGAGCATACGTTGGCTAATGCAACAACCTAAAATATACAATGTTTGTACCTGTCATCCATCAGGTTAATGTTTTATATAAATTTTGCAGTATGTGTCACCCAAAATAGCAAACCATAACCAGATTTTTATGATACATAATGCTTATATGAAACTAAGACATATCGCAACATTTATTTTTAGGTATAAAAATAAATTTATTGAAGGAATTGATATATGCCAGTAAAATGGTGTATTTTTAATTTCTTTCAATAAAAACAATATTGATATTATATAAAAATGAATTATAAAACTCTAAGCGGTGGATCACTCGGCTCATGGGTCGATGAAGAACGCAGCAAACTGTGCGTCATCGTGTGAACTGCAGGACACATGAACATCGACATTTTGAACGCATATCGCAGTCCATGCTGTTATGTACTTTAATTAATTTTATAGTGCTGCTTGGACTACATATGGTTGAGGGTTGTAAGACTATGCTAATTAAGTTGTTTATAAATTTTTTATAAGCATATGGTATATTATTGGATTAAATAATGATTTTATTCATAATATTAAAAAAGAAATGAAAAACATTATCTCACATTTGAATGTGAAAAACGAAGAGAAATATTTTCTTTTTCAATCAAATAATACTGAGAAATGTCTAGCATAAAAAATTGAAATATTTTTCATCTAGAATTGTCTCTTATTAATGATTCGGAAAAAGAAAAATCTTGGTTTTGTTATTATTCTTCGTTGGTTCGTTAAATGGATAAAAAATAACTTTGCTTACAAGAACTATTGGAACTATTTATAACGAATTTAATTGATTGTTTTATCATTTATATATAAAGAATTTATGGCAAAATATAGTTATATATACAACCTCAACTCATATGGGACTACCCCCTGAATTTAAGCATATTAATTAGGGGAGGAAAAGAAACTAACAAGGATTTTCTTAGTAGCGGCGAGCGAAAAGAAAACAGTTCAGCACTAAGTCACTTTGTCTATATGGCAAATGTGAGATGCAGTGTATGGAGCGTCAATATTCTAGTATGAGAAATTAATGATTTAAGTCCTTCTTAAATGAGGCCATTTACCCATAGAGGGTGCCAGGCCCGTATAACGTTAATGATTACTAGATGATGTTTCCAAAGAGTCGTGTTGCTTGATAGTGCAGCACTAAGTGGGTGGTAAACTCCATCTAAAACTAAATATAACCATGAGACCGATAGTAAACAAGTACCGTGAGGGAAAGTTGAAAAGAACTCTGAATAGAGAGTTAAACAGTACGTGAAACTGCTTAGAGGTTAAGCCCGATGAACCTGAATATCCGTTATGGAAAATTCATCATTAAAATTGTAATATTTAAATAATATTATTAAGAATAATGTGCATTTTTTCCATATAAGGACATTGTAATCTATTAGCATATCCCAAATTTATCATAAAATATAACTTATAGTTTATTCCAATTAAATTGCTTGCATTTTAACACAGAATAAATGTTATTAATTTGATAAAGTGCTGATAGATTTATATTATTACAGAGCGTTAATTTTTCGGAATTATATAATGGCATAATTATCATTGATTTTTGTGTTTATTATATGCTCTTGTATGATTAACAATGCGAAAGATTCAGGATACCTTCGGGACCCGTCTTGAAACACGGACCAAGGAGTCTAACATATGTGCAAGTTATTGGGATGTAAACCTAATAGCGTAATTAACTTGACTAATAATGGGATTAGTTTTTTAGCTATTTATAGCTAATTAACACAATCCCGGGGCGTTCTATATAGTTATGTATAATGTATATTTATATTATTTATGCCTCTAACTGGAACGTACCTTGAGCATATATGCTGTGACCCGAAAGATGGTGAACTATACTTGATCAGGTTGAAGTCAGGGGAAACCCTGATGGAAGACCGAAACAGTTCTGACGTGCAAATCGATTGTCAGAATTGAGTATAGGGGCGAAAGACCAATCGAACCATCTAGTAGCTGGTTCCTTCCGAAGTTTCCCTCAGGATAGCTGGTGCATTTTAATATTATATAAAATAATCTTATCTGGTAAAGCGAATGATTAGAGGCCTTAGGGTCGAAACGATCTTAACCTATTCTCAAACTTTAAATGGGTAAGAACCTTAACTTTCTTGATATGAAGTTCAAGGTTATGATATAATGTGCCCAGTGGGCCACTTTTGGTAAGCAGAACTGGCGCTGTGGGATGAACCAAACGTAATGTTACGGTGCCCAAATTAACAACTCATGCAGATACCATGAAAGGCGTTGGTTGCTTAAAACAGCAGGACGGTGATCATGGAAGTCGAAATCCGCTAAGGAGTGTGTAACAACTCACCTGCCGAAGCAACTAGCCCTTAAAATGGATGGCGCTTAAGTTGTATACCTATACATTACCGCTAAAGTAGATGATTTATATTACTTGTGATATAAATTTTGAAACTTTAGTGAGTAGGAAGGTACAATGGTATGCGTAGAAGTGTTTGGCGTAAGCCTGCATGGAGCTGCCATTGGTACAGATCTTGGTGGTAGTAGCAAATAATCGAATGAGACCTTGGAGGACTGAAGTGGAGAAGGGTTTCGTGTGAACAGTGGTTGATCACGAGTTAGTCGGTCCTAAGTTCAAGGCGAAAGCCGAAAATTTTCAAGTAAAACAAAAATGCCTAACTATATAAACAAAGCGAATATAATACACTTGAATAATTTTGAACGAAAGGGAATACGGTTCCAATTCCGTAACCTGTTGAGTATCCGTTTGTTATTAAATATGGGCCTCGTGCTCATCCTGGCAACAGGAACGACCATAAAGAAGCCGTCGAGAGATATCGGAAGAGTTTTCTTTTCTGTTTTATAGCCGTACTACCATGGAAGTCTTTCGCAGAGAGATATGGTAGATGGGCTAGAAGAGCATGACATATACTGTTGTGTCGATATTTTCTCCTCGGACCTTGAAAATTTATGGTGGGGACACGCAAACTTCTCAACAGGCCGTACCAATATCCGCAGCTGGTCTCCAAGGTGAAGAGTCTCTAGTCGATAGAATAATGTAGGTAAGGGAAGTCGGCAAATTAGATCCGTAACTTCGGGATAAGGATTGGCTCTGAAGATTGAGATAGTCGGGCTTGATTGGGAAACAATAACATGGTTTATGTGCTCGTTCTGGGTAAATAGAGTTTCTAGCATTTATGTTAGTTACTTGTTCCCCGGATAGTTTAGTTACGTAGCCAATTGTGGAACTTTCTTGCTAAAATTTTTAAGAATACTATTTGGGTTAAACCAATTAGTTCTTATCAATTATAACGATTATCAATTAACAATCAATTCAGAACTGGCACGGACTTGGGGAATCCGACTGTCTAATTAAAACAAAGCATTGTGATGGCCCTAGCGGGTGTTGACACAATGTGATTTCTGCCCAGTGCTCTGAATGTCAAAGTGAAGAAATTCAAGTAAGCGCGGGTCAACGGCGGGAGTAACTATGACTCTCTTAAGGGGATCTGGGGTAATTGCGAGCAGAGGGGGAGTATTTTTCTGTAATTCGTAAGTCATATCATATGGTGTGCGGAAGGGGAATTTTACTCTGTAACTCACAAGTCTCTCCTTTACTCAAGTCGACTCAAAACCTCCTCGTGGTGGTCCCCGGTAATGCTAAACTTGTTTAGCAGCTAATTTGAGCGGCAAAACTTTTCCGATGGGTTGGTTCCCCAGAGGAAATTTATTCATATTGGAACTACAAATAGAAATAACGAGCCTCGGATGAATTTACACAATCTGATGACGACCCGACCCTCCGTGGACACCTTCCCGGAGGACCAATATGAACCAAACGCAGCGGCTACTCTATCTAGGGTTCCCTGCACAGTATGTGGCCGGTCCTTTAACAGCAAGAGAGGACTCGGTGTTCACATGCGATCTCGGCACCCAGACGAACTTGATGAAGAACGTCGACGTGTCGAGATAAAGGCAAGGTGGAGTGAGGAAGAGAAGTGGATGATGGCGAGAAAGGAGGTTGAGCTCACAGCAAATGGACATAAACACATAAACAAGCAACTAGCGGTGTATTTTGCAAACCGCAGCGTCGAAGCCATCAAAAAGCTAAGACAGAGGGGCGATTATAAGGAGAAAATAGAGCAGATAAGAGGGCAATCAGCTCGCGTCCCGGAAGTTGCTAATCTAACCATAAGGCGCCGCCCTAGTAGAAGTGAGCAAAACCACCAAGTAACAACATCAGAAACAACTCCAATCACTCCCTTCGAACAGTCGAACAGGGAAATTTTGCGGACACTGCGTGGGTATAGCCCCGTAGAATGCCATTCCAAATGGAGAGCCCAAGAGCTACAAACGATCATTGACAGGGCAGAGCTCGAGGGAAAGGAAACCACTCTCCAATGCTTATCGCTATATCTCCTAGGAATTTTTCCGGCACAGGGTGTACGACACACGCTGACGAGACCTCCTCGGAGACCTCGAAATAGGAGAGAAAGCAGAAGGCAACAGTATGCTGTCACCCAGCGCAACTGGGATAAGCATAAAGGAAGATGCATTAAGTCCTTGCTAAATGGAACTGATGAGTCGGTAATGCCAAGCCAAGAAGTAATGGTTCCCTACTGGAGAGAAGTAATGACTCAGCCTAGCCCAAGCTCTTGCAGTGGAGAAGTGATACAAATGGATCACTCGCTTGAGAGGGTTTGGTCTGCTATTACGGAGCATGACCTTAGGGCATCAAGAATCTCATTATCTTCATCTCCGGGGCCTGACGGGATAACTCCAAAAACAGCCAGGGAGGTGCCGTCAGGTATTATGCTACGAATAATGAACCTAATTCTATGGTGCGGCAATCTACCACACTCTATCCGACTGGCCAGAACTGTCTTCATCCCGAAGACGGTGACGGCGAAGCGACCGCAAGACTTTCGTCCAATATCGGTGCCTTCAGTCCTGGTAAGACAGCTAAATGCAATATTGGCAACCCGGTTGAACTCATCAATCAATTGGGACCCGCGCCAGCGGGGCTTCTTACCTACCGACGGATGTGCCGATAATGCGACGATAGTTGACTTAGTCTTGAGGCATAGCCATAAGCACTTTAGATCTTGCTACATCGCAAATTTAGATGTAAGCAAGGCATTCGATTCTCTATCGCATGCATCTATATATGACACCTTACGTGCTTATGGTGCGCCAAAGGGCTTCGTTGACTACGTACAGAATACGTACGAGGGTGGCGGTACCAGTCTCAATGGGGACGGTTGGAGTTCAGAGGAATTCGTCCCTGCTAGAGGAGTGAAGCAGGGTGACCCTTTGTCTCCTATTCTATTTAACTTGGTAATGGACAGGTTACTTAGAAACCTACCCAGCGAAATTGGTGCTAGAGTCGGAAATGCCATTACTAACGCGGCCGCGTTTGCAGATGATTTGGTACTATTTGCTGAAACTCGAATGGGACTTCAAGTATTGTTGGACAGAACGTTGGATTTTCTATCTCTCGTCGGCCTCAAACTTAATGCCGACAAATGTTTTACCGTTGGCATTAAGGGCCAGCCGAAACAGAAGTGTACCGTGCTAGAGGCACAGAGCTTTTACGTAGGCTCAAGAGAGATTCCATCATTGAAGCGAACGGACGAGTGGAAGTACTTAGGCATCAACTTCACTGCAACTGGGAGGGTTCGATGCAATCCGGCCGAGGACATTGGTCCAAAGCTACAAAGATTGACAAAGGCCCCCTCAAACCACAACAGAGGATGTTCGCCCTAAGGACTGTCCTTATCCCACAGCTCTATCACAAGTTAGCCCTTGGGAGTGTGGCGATAGGCGTCCTACGAAAAACTGACAAACTAATACGATACTATGTGCGAAGATGGCTAAATCTTCCGCTGGATGTGCCGATAGCATTCATTCACGCACCCCCAAAAAGTGGAGGTCTCGGAATTCCATCACTTAGATGGGTAGCTCCAATGTTAAGGCTAAGACGTTTGAGTAATATTAAATGGCCTCACCTCACGCAAAACGAGGTAGCCAGCTCTTTCCTCGAAGCCGAAAAACAACGGGCCCGAGATAGATTATTTGCAGAACAACATGAATTGTTATCGCGTCCGGCAATAGAAAAATATTGGGCGAACAAATTGTACCTCTCAGTTGATGGCAGCGGACTCCGTGAAGCGGGCCATTGGGGACCGCAACACGGGTGGGTTAATCAACCCACGCGTTTACTAACAGGAAAGGAATATATAGACGGTATTCGTCTGCGGATAAATGCCCTACCCACGAAGTCTCGTACTACAAGGGGAAGGCACGAATTGGAACGACAGTGTCGTGCAGGATGTGACGCTCCCGAAACAACAAACCATATAATGCAAAAATGTTACCGATCGCATGGGAGGCGCGTAGCTAGACACAACTGCGTAGTAAATCGAATCAAGCGGGGACTTGAGGAGAGAGGCTGCGCGGTCATTGTTGAACCAAGTCTGCAGTGCGAATCCGGCCTTAATAAACCGGACCTGGTGGCACTACGACAAAATCACATTGATGTGATCGACATACAAATTGTGACAGACGGACACTCTATGGATGATGCGCACCAGCGCAAAATCAATAGATACGACAGACCGGACATACGAACTGAATTGCGTCGCAGATTCGAAGCCGCAGGTGACATTGAATTCCATTCTGCCACCCTGAACTGGAGGGGGATCTGGAGTGGTCAATCCGTTAAAAGATTGATAGCGAAGGGTCTCCTCAGCAAATATGATAGTCATATCATTAGCGTCCAGGTTATGAGAGGCAGTCTCGGTTGTTTTAAACAGTTCATGTACCTGAGCGGGTTTTCCCGAGATTGGACTTAGCTAAAACGTTTGGTTCAAAACATTTGCTTGCTGTCTTGGCATAACATCAATAAAGGCATAAACATCGCAAATAATGGTAATATATAAATGGCTATGAGGATGGTTTTAGTACGTAGGCGTTGCGGAACTTCGGTTCAGCAATGAATCGTGCATGCTAGGAAACTGAAGTGTTGACAGACCTAGTATCTTTCGATAGATTTCCATACCTCCGCGATCAAAAAAAAAAAAAAAAAAATAGCCAAATGCCTCGTCATCTAATTAGTGACGCGCATGAATGGATTAACGAGATTCCTACTGTCCCTATCTACTATCTAGCGAAACCACAGCCAAGGGAACGGGCTTGGAATAATTAGCGGGGAAAGAAGACCCTTTTGAGCTTGACTCTAATCTGGCAGTGTAAGGAGACATAAGAGGTGTAGAATAAGTGGGAGATATTAGACCTCGGTTTGGTATCGTCAATGAAATACCACTACTCTTATTGTTTCCTTACTTACTTGATTAAATGGAACGTGTATCATTTCCTAGCCATTATACGGATATATTTATTATATCTTATGGTATTGGGTTTTGATGCAAGCTTCTTGATCAAAGTATCACGAGTTTGTTATATAATCGCAAACAAATTCTTTAATAAAACGATGCATTTATGTATTTTTGATTTGAAAATTTGGTATAACTCCAATTACTCAGGTATGATCCAATTCAAGGACATTGCCAGGTAGGGAGTTTGACTGGGGCGGTACATCTCTCAAATAATAACGGAGGTGTCCCAAGGCCAGCTCAGTGCGGACAGAAACCACACATAGAGCAAAGGGCAAATGCTGACTTGATCTCGGTGTTCAGTACACACAGGGACAGCAAAAGCTCGGCCTATCGATCCTTTTGGTTTAAAGAGTTTTTAACAAGAGGTGTCAGAAAAGTTACCATAGGGATAACTGGCTTGTGGCGGCCAAGCGTTCATAGCGACGTCGCTTTTTGATCCTTCGATGTCGGCTCTTCCTATCATTGTGAAGCAAAATTCACCAAGCGTTGGATTGTTCACCCATGCAAGGGAACGTGAGCTGGGTTTAGACCGTCGTGAGACAGGTTAGTTTTACCCTACTAATGACAAAACGTTGTTGCGACAGCATTCCTGCGTAGTACGAGAGGAACCGCAGGTACGGACCAATGGCACAATACTTGTTCGAGCGAACAGTGGTATGACGCTACGTCCGTTGGATTATGCCTGAACGCCTCTAAGGTCGTATCCGTGCTGGACTGCAATGATAAATAAGGGGCAATTTGCATTGTATGGCTTCTAAACCATTTAAAGTTTATAATTTATTTTATAAACGACAATGGATGTGATGCCAATGTAATTTGTAACATAGTAAATTAGGAGGATCTTCGATCACCTGATGCCGCGCTAGTTACATATAAAAGCATTATTTAATACAATGACAAAGCCTAGAATCAATTGTAAACGACTTTTGTAACAGGCAAGGTGTTGTAAGTGGTTGAGCAGCTGCCATACTGCGATCCACTGAAGCTTATCCTTTGCTTGATGATTCGATAAATAAATGATTTTTCCTGTAGCCAAACAAACACCTCGTCATCAATTTAGTGACGCATATGATATTGTCCCTATCATATAATTTTTGATATAAAGACTTTAAAGAATTATATCAAGTTGCAATACTCGTCATCATTTAGTGAGCATATATTTCTATCTAATTGATATAGCTTAAATTTATCGTCATCATATATTGATTTTTATATTTTTTTTTGTTTTTCAACTCGTCATCAATTTAGTGACGCATATGATATTGTCCCTATCATATAATTTTGATATAAAACTTTAAAGAATTGTATCAGTTGCCAAATACCTCGTCATCAATTTAGTGACGCATATGATATTGTCCTATCATATAATTAATATAAAGACTTTAATGAATTGTGTCAAGTTGCCAAACACCTCGTCATCAATTTAGTGACGCATATGATATTGTCCCTATCATATAATTTTGATATAAAAACTTTAAAGAATTGTATCAAGTTGCCAAATACTCGTCATCAATTTAGTGACGCATATGATATTGTCCTATCATATAATTAATATAAAGACTTTAATGAATTGTGTCAAGTTGCCAAACACCTCGTCATCAATTTAGTGACGATATGATATTGTCTATCATATAATTTTTGATATAAAGACTTTAAAGAATTTATCAAGTTGCCAAATACCTCGTCATCAATTTAGTGACGCATATGATATTGTCTCTATCATATAATTTATTGATATAAAGACTTTTAAATGAATTGATGATATCAAGTTTTGCCAAATACCTCGTCATCAATTTAGTGACGCATATGATATTGTCCTATCATATAATTAATATAAAGACTTTAATGAATTGTGATCAAGTTGCCAAATACCTCGTCATCAATTTAGTGAGATATATTGTCTATATATAATTATAAGACTTTAATGATTGTAGTTCCTATCATTTATACATATGATTTTCTATCATATAATTAATATAAAGGATTTAAGTTGCCAACACCTCGTCATCAACTACTATATTATGGTTGCGCCGACCTCTCATATTGTATTCTCTTATGTCTTCATAGGATTTTGGCAATTATACGAGTAAATTAAATAATATACATATGAAATGATTAATTATTATATGTATAAGGGAAAAAATGCTGAAATATCCCATATTATCTTAGATTATAGAGGAAAGACCGTTGCGACCTCTGATATTGTTCAAACTTATGTATTATATGATTTTGGCAATTATATGAGTAAATTAAATAATATACATATAAAATGATTAAATATTATATGTATAAATGTATAAGGAAAAAATGATGAAATATTCCCACATTATCTTAGTATTATAGAGGAAAGACCGTTGCTGACCTCTGATATTGTTCAAAACTTATGTATTTATATGATTTTGGCAATAATATGAGTAAATTAAATAATATACATATGAAAATGATTAATTATTATATGTATAAATGTATAAGGGAAAAAATGCTGAAAATATTCCCATATTATCTTAGTATTATAGAGGAAAGACCGTTGCTGACCTCTGATATTGTTCAAAACTTATGTATTTATATGATTTTGGCAATTATATGAGTAAATTAAATAATATACATATGAAAATTATTAATTATTATATGTATAGGGGAAAAATGCTGAAATATTCCCACATTCTCTTAGTATTATAGAGAAAAGCCATTATAGTGAGAGGGTATAGTAGTGTAAACGACCGGAATTACGACAGAGGGTTCAAAACTACTATAGGTAGGCAGTGGTTGCCGACCTCTCATATTGTTCAAAACTTATGTATTCATATGATTTTGGCAATTATATGAGTAAATTAAATAATATACATATGAAAATTATTAATTATTATATGTATAGGGGAAAAAATGCTGAAATATTCCCACATTCTCTTAGTATTATAGAGAAAAGCCATTATAGTGAGAGGGTATAGTAGTGTAAACGACCGGAATTACGACAGAGGGTTCAAAAACTACTATAGGTAGGCAGTGGTTGCCGACCTTCATATTGTTCAAACTTATGTATTCATATGATTTTGGCAATTATATGAGTAAATTAAATAATATACATATGAAATATTAATTATTATATGTATAAGGGAAAAAATGCTGAAAATATCCACATTCTCTAGTATAATAGAGAAAGCCATTATAGTGAGAGGGTATAGTAGTGTAAACGACCGGAATTACGACAGAGGGTTCAAAAACTACTATAGGTAGGCAGTGGTTGCCGACCTCTCATATTGTTCAAAACTTATGTATTCATATGATTTTGGCAATAATATGAGTAAATTAAATAATATACATATGAAATGATTAATTATTATATGTATAAGGAAAAAATCTGAAATATCCACATTCTCTTAGTATTATAGAGAAAAGCCATTATAGTGAGAGGGTATAGTAGTGTAAACGACCGGAATTACGACAGAGGGTTCAAAAACTACTATAGGTAGGCAGTGGTTGCCGACCTCTCATATTGTTCAAAACTTATGTATTCATATGATTTTGGCAATAATATGAGTAAATTAAATAATATACATATGAAAATGATTAATTATATATGTATAAGGGAAAAAATGCTGAAAATATCCCACATTCTCTTAGTATTATAGAGAAAAGCCATTATAGTGAGAGGGTATAGTAGTGTAAACGACCGGAATTACGACAGAGGGTTCAAAAACTACTATAGGTAGGCAGTGGTTGCCGACCTCTCATATTGTTCAAAACTTATGTATTCATATGATTTTGGCAATATATGAGTAAATTAAATAATATACATATGAAAATGATTAATTATTATATGTATAAGGGAAAAAATGCTGAAAATATCCACATTCTCTTAGTATTATAGAGAAAAGCCATTATAGTGAGAGGGTATAGTAGTGTAAACGACCGGAATTACGACAGAGGGTTCAAAAACTACTATAGGTAGGCAGTGGTTGCCGACCTCTCATATTGTTCAAAACTTATGTATTCATATGATTTTGGCAATAATATGAGTAAATTAAATAATATACATATGAAAATGATTAATTATTATATGTATAAGGGAAAAAATAATCATATTATATATGAATAATGGAAAAAAATGAAATGTTCCTATAATCTCTTAATATATAAGAGAATAGCCCGTATGTTGGGTGGCAAACGGAATTGAAAATACCCGCTTTGAGGACAGCGGGTTCAAAAACTACTATAGGTAGGCAGTGGTTGCCGACCTCCCGCATTATTCGAATATTTATTTCGGATTATGTTTATATTGGTTACATACAATAAAGTATATTATTATCCGTACAAATTTGTTTCTCAGTTCTATAGAACACGGGACTTGGCTCCGCGGATAATAGGAATATACGCTTTATAGATAATATCGTTGAAACAAAAGTCAAGTTTCTATTATATATAGAATAACAAATCGTTTCCATATATTATCGTTAATTTTTGGAGGCAGGCAAATATTAATTTATTACCTGCCGTATAGTTGGATTATTATATCGTTACGGTATAATACAAATATGGATTCTTATGAAAGAAATATAAAATTATATATTAAATGTGGAAATATTATCATATGCGCTTGGTTTT